>NW_028296651.1:605000-835000 GCF_055471065.1 Atractosteus spatula
CGTGAAAATCGCAGAAAATTTTTTTTCAAAAACTCCGGGGTGCCTGGAGGTCGCGGTGCACCACGCGACAGTTGTATTCGAAAACTGAGTCATTCAGATCACACGAGTACCCAAGCATGCTTGAAACTCATTCAAATGCAAGTGCTTCTATCTGTTGTCTTGATTGTTTCCCACTCATTCCTTTTGGTTTGGGGAACATGTCAAAATCCCATGCCCAGAGAACTTCAGGTAGAGTTCGGGGAAATGCTCAGTGGACAACCCAGGCAGGGTAAGGATCAGCATTTACACACTACTCAGAGAATTTTTATTTTCAGGGATGGATTTTTAGCCCAATTCAAGTTGAAGAAAAGTGGTTTCGTGAAAATCGCAGAAAATTTTTTTTCAAAAACTCCGGGGTGCCTGGAGGTCGCGGTGCACCACGCGACAGTTGTATTCGAAAACTGAGTCATTCAGATCACACGAGTACCCAAGCATGCTTGAAACTCATTCAAATGCAAGTGCTTCTATCTGTTGTCTTGATTGTTTCCCACTCATTCCTTTTGGTTTGGGGAACATGTCAAAATCCCATGCCCAGAGAACTTCAGGTAGAGCTCGCGGAAATGCTCAGTGGACAACCCAGGCAGGGTAAGGATCAGTATTTCCATACTACTCAGAGAATTTTTATTTTCAGTGATGGATTTTTAGCCCAATTCAAGTTGAAGAAAAGTGGTTTCGTGAAAATCGCAGAAAATTTTTTTTCAGAAACTCCGGGCTGCCTGGAGGTCGCGGTGCACCACGCGACAGTTGTATTCGAGAACTGAGTCACTCAGATCATACGAGTACCCAAGCATGCTTAAAAATCATTCAAAAGCAAGTGCTTCTATCTGTTGTCTTGATTGTTTCCCACTCATTCCTTTTGGTTTGGGGAACATGTCAAAATCCCATACCCAGAGAACTTCAGGTAGAGTTCGGGGAAATGCTCAGTGGAAAACCCAGGCAGGGTAAGGATCAGCATTTACACACTACTCAGAGAATTTTTAGTTTCAGGGATGGATTTTTAGCCCAATACAAGTTGAAGAAAAGTGGTTTCGTGAAAATCGCAGAAAATTTTTTTTCAGAAACTCGAGGGTGCCTGGAGGCCGCGGTGCACCACGCGACAGTTGTATTCGAAAACTGAGTCACTCAGATCACACGAGTACCCAAGCATTCTTGAAACTTATTCAAATGCAAGTGCTTCTATCTGCTGTCTTGATTGTTTCCCACTCATTCCTTTTGGTTTGGGGAACATGTCAAAATCCCATGCCCAGAGAACTTCAGGTAGAGTTCGGGGAAATGCTCAGTGGACAACCCAGGCAGGGTAAGGATCAGTATTTCCACACTACTCAGAGAATTTTTATTTTCAGGGATGGATTTTTAGACCAATTCAAGTCGAAGAAAAGTGGTTTCGTGAAAATCGCAGAAAAATTTTTTTCAGAAACTCCGGGGTACCTGGATGTCGCGGTGCACCACGCGACAGTTGTATTCGAAAACTGAGTCACTCAGATAACACGAGTACCCAAGCATGCTTGAAACTCATTCAAATGCAAGTGCTTCTATCTGTTGTCTTGATTGTTTCCCACTCATTCCTGTTGGTTTGGGGAACATGTCAAAATCCCATGCCCAGAGAACTTCAGGTAGAGCTCGCGGAAATGCTCAGTGGACAACCCAGGCAGAGTAAGGATCAGCATTTACACACTACTCAGAGAATTTTTATTTTCAGGGATGGATTTTTATCCCAATTCAAGTTGAAGAAAAGTGGTTTCGTGAAAATCGCAGAAAATTTTTTTTCAGAAACTCCGGGGTGCCTGGAGGTCGCGGTGCACCACGCGACAGTTGTATTGGAAAACTGAGTCACTCAGATCACACGAGTACCCAAGCATGCTTGAAACTCATTCAAATGCAAGTGCTTCTATCTGTTGTCTTGATTGTTTCCCACTCATTCCTTTTGGTTTGGGGAACATGTCAAAATCCCATGCCCAGAGAACTTCAGGTAGAGTTCGGGGAAATGCTCAGTGGACAACCCAGGCAGGGTAAGGATCAGTATTTACACACTACTCAGAGAATTTTTATTTTCAGGGATGGATTTTTAGCCCAATTCAAGTTGAAGAAAAGTGGTTTCGTGAAAATCGCAGAAATTTTTTTTTCAGAAACTCCGGGGTGCCTGGAGGTCGCGGTGCACCACGCGACAGTTGTATTCCAAAACTGAATCACTCAGATCACACGAGTACCCAAGCATGCTTGAAACTCATTCAAATGCAAGTGCTTCTATCTGCTGTCTTGATTGTTTCCCACTCATTCCTTTTGGTTTGGGGAACATGTCAAAATCCCATGCCCAGAGAACTTCAGGTAGAGCTCGCGGAAATGCTCAGTGGACAACCCAGGCAGGGTAAGGATCAGTATTTCCACACTACTCAGATAATTTTTATTTTCAGTGATGGATTTTTAGCCCAATTCAAGTTGAAGAAAAGTGGTTTCGTGAAAATCGCAGAAAATTTTTTTTCAGAAACTCCGGGGTGCCTGGAGGTCGCGGTGCACCACGCGACAGTTGTATTCCAAAACTGAATCACTCAGATCACACGAGTACCCAAGCATGCTTGAAACTCATTCAAATGCAAGTGCTTCTATCTGTTGTCTTGATTGTTTCCCACTCATTCCTTTTAGTTTGGGTAACATGTCAAAATCCCATGCCCAGAGAACTTCAAGTAGAGTTCGCGGAAATGCTCAGTGGACACCCCAGGTAGGGTAAGGATCAGCACTTCCAAACAACTCAGAGAATATTTATTTTCACGGATGGATTTTTAGCCCAATTCAAGTTGATGAAAAGTGGTTTCGTGAAAATCGCAGAAAATTTTTTTTCAGAAACTCCGGGGTGCCTGGAGGTCGCGGTGCACCAAGCGACAGTTGTATTCCAAAACTGAGTCACTCAGATCACACGACTACCCAAGCATGCTTGAAACTCATTCAAATGCAAGTGCTTCTATCTGCTGTCTTGATCTTTCCCACTCATTCCTTTTGGTTTGGGGAACATGTCAACATCCCATGCTCAGAGAACTTCAAGTAGAGTTCGCGGAGATGCTCAGTGGACACCCCAGGAAGGGTAAGGATCAGCATTTCCACACTACTCAGAGAATATTTATTTTCAGGGATGGATTTTTAGCCCAATTCAAGTTGATAAAAAGTGGTTTCGTGAAAATTGCAGAAAATTTTTTTTATGAAACTCCGGGGTGCCTTGAGGTTGCGGTGCACCACGCGACAGTTGTGTTCTAAAACTGAGTCACTCAGATCACACGAGTACCCAAGCATGCTTGAAACTCATTCAAATGCAAGTGCTTCTATCTGTTGTCTTGATTGTTTCCCACTCATTCCTTTTGGTTTGGGGAACATGTCAAAATCCCATGCCCAGAGAACTTCAGGTAGAGCTCGCGGAAATGCTCAGTGGACAACCCAGGCAGGGTAAGGATCACTATTTCCACACTACTCAGAGAATTTTTATTTTCAGTGATGGATTTTTAGCCCAATTCAAGTTGAAGAAAAGTGGTTTCGTGAAAATCGCAGAAAATATTTTTTCAGAAACTCCGGGCTGCCTGGAGGTCGCGGTGCACCACGCGACAGTTGTATTGGAAAACTGAGTCACTCAGATCACATGAGTACTCAAGCATGCTAGAAACTCATTCAAATGCCAGTGCTTCTATCTGTTGTCTTGATTGTTTCCCACTCATTCCTTTTGGTTTGGGGAACATGTCAAAATCCCATGCTCAGAAAACTTCAAGTAGAGTTCGCGGAGATGCTCAGTGGACACCCCAGGTAGGGTAAGGATCAGCATTTCCACACTACTCAGAGAATATTTATTTTCAGGGATGGATTTTTAGCCCAATTCAAGTTTATGAAAAGTGGTTTCGTGAAAATTGCAGAAAAATTTTTTTATGAAACTCCGGGGTGCCTTGAGGTTGCGGTGCACCACGCGACAGTTGTGTTCTAAAACTGAGTCACTCAGTTCACACGAGTACCCAAGCATGCTTGAAACTCATTCAAATGCAAGTGCTTCTATCTGTTGTCTTGATTGTTTCCCACTCATTCCTTTTGGTTTGGGGAACATGTCAAAATCCCATGCCCAGAGAACTTCAGGTAGAGCTCGCGGAAATGCTCAGTGGATAACCCAGGCAGGGTAAGGATCAGCATTTGGACACTACTCAGAGAATTTTTATTTTCAGGGATGGATTTTTAGCCCAATTCAAGTTGAAGAAAAGTGGTTTCGTGAAAATCGCAGAAATTTTTTTTCAAAAACTCCGGGGTACCTGGAGGTCGCGGTGCACCACGCGACAGTTGTATTCCAAAACTGAGTCACTCAGATCACATGAGTAGCCAAGCATGCTTGAAACTCATTCAAATGCAAGTGCTTCTATCTGTTGTCTTGATTGTTTCCCACTCATTCCTTTTGGTTTGGGAAACATGTCAAAATCCCATGCCCAGAGAACTTCAGGTAGAGCTCGCGGAAATGCTCAGTGGACAACCCAGGCAGGGTAAGGATCAGTATTTCCACACTACTCAGAGAATATTTATTTTCAGTGATGGATTTTTAGCCCAATTCAAGTTGAAGAAAAGTGGTTTCGTGAAAATCGCAGAAAATTTTTTTTCAGAAACTCCGGGGTGCCTGGAGGTCGCGGTGCACCACGCGACAGTTGTATTCGAAAACTGTGTCACTCAGATCACACGAGTACCCAAGCATGCTAGAAACTCTTTCAAATGCAAGTGCTTCTATGTGTTGTCTTGATTGTTTCCCATTCATTCCTTTTGGTTTGGGGAACATGTCAAAATCCCATGCCCAGAGAACTTCAGGTAGAGCTCGCGGAAATGCTCAGTGGACAACCCAGGCAGGGTAAGGATCAGCATTTACACACTACTCAGAGAATATTTATTTTCAGGGATGGATTTTTAGCCCAATTCAAGTTGATGAAAAGTGGTTTCATGAAAATCGCAGAAAATTTTTTTTCAGAAACTCCAGGGTGCCTGGAGGTCGCGGTGCACCACGCGACAGTTGTATTTGAAAACTGTGTCACTCAGATCACACGAGTACCCAAGCATGCTTGAAACTCATTCAAATGCAAGTGCCTCTATCTGTTGTCTTGATTGTTTCCCACTCATTCCGTTTGGTTTGGGGAACATGTCAAAATCCCATGCCCAGAGAACTTCAGGAAGATTTCGGGGAAATGCTCAGTGGACAACCCAGGCAGGGTAAGGATCAGCATTTACACACTACTGAGAGAATTTTTATTTTCAGGGATGGATTTTTAGCCCAATTCAAGTTGAAGAAAAGTGGTTTCGTGAAAATCGCAGAAAATTTTTTTTCAGAAACTCCGGGGTGCCTGGAGGTCGCGGTGCACCATGCGACAGTTGTATTCCAAAACTGAGTCACTCAGATCACACGAGTACCCAAGCATGCTTGAAACTCATTCAAATGCAAGTGCTTCTAACTGTTGTCTTGATTGTTTCCCACTCATTCCTTTTGGTTTGGGGAACATGTCAAAATCCCATGCCCAAAGAAATTCAGGTAGAGTTCGGGGAAATGCTCAGTGGACAACCCAGGCAAGGTAAGGATCAGCATTTACACACTACTCAGAGAATTTTTATTTTCAGGGATGGATTTTTAGCCCAATTCAAGTTGAAGAAAAGTGGTTTCGTGAAAATCGCAGAAAATTTTTTTTTCAGAAACTCCGGGGTGCCTGGAGGTCGCGGTGCACCACGCGACAGTTGTATTCGAGAACTGAGTCACTCAGATCACACGAGTACCCAAAATGCTTGAAACTCATTCAAATGCAAGTGCTTCTATCTGTTGTCTTGATTGTTTCCCACTCATTCCTTTTGGTTTGGGGAACATGTCAAAATCCCATGCCCAGAGAACTTCAGGTAGAGCTCGCGGAAATGCTCAGTGGACAACCCAGGCAGGGTAAGGATCAGCATTTACACACTACCCAGAGAATTTTTATTTTCAGGGATGGATTTTTAGCCCAATTCAAGTTGAAGAAAAGTGGTTTCGTGAAAATCGCAGAAATTTTTTTTCAAAAACTCCGGGGTGCCTGGAGGTCGCGGTGCACCACGCGACAGTTGTATTCCAAAACTGAGTCACTCAGATCACATGAGTAGCCAAGCATGCTTGAAACTCATTCAAATGCAAGTGCTTCTATCTGTTGTCTTGATTGTTTCCCACTCATTCCTTTTGGTTTGGGGAACATGTCAAAATCCCATGCCCAGAGAACTTCAGGTAGAGCTCGCGGAAATGCTCAGTGGACAACCAAGGCAGGGTAAGGATCAGTATTTCGACACTACTCAGAGAATTTTTATTTTCAGTAATGGATTTTTAGCCCAATTCAAGTTGATGAAAAGTGGTTTCGTGAAAATCGCAGAAAATTTTTTTTCAGAAAGTCCGGGGTGCCTTGAAGTCGCGGTGCACCACGCGACAGTTGTATTCTAAAACTGAGTCACTCAGATCACACGAGTACCCAAGCATGCTTGAAACTCATTCAAATGCAAGTGCCTCTATCTGTTGTCTTGATTGTTTCCCACTCATTCCTGTTGGTTTGGGGAACATGTCAAAATCCCATGCCCAGAGAACTTCAGGTAGAGTTCGGTGAAATGCTCAGTGCACAACCCAGGCAGGGTAAGGATCAGCATTTCCACACTACTCAGAGAATATTTTTTTTTAGGGATGGATTTTTAGCCCAATTCAAGTTGATGAAAAGTGGTTTCGTGAAAATCGCAGAAAATTTTTTTTCAGAAACTCCGGGGTGCCTGGAGGTCGCGGTGCACCGCGCGACAGTTCTATTCGAAAACTGAGTCACTCAGATCACACGAGTACCCAAGCATGCTTGAAACTCATTCAAATGCAAGTGCTTCTATCTGTTGTCTTGATTGTTTCCCACTCATTCCTTTTGGTTTGGGGAACATTTCAAAATCCCATGCCCAGAGAACTTCAGGTAGAGTTCGCGGAAATGCTCAGTGGACAACCCAGGCAGGGTAAGGATCAGCATTTACACACTACTCAGAGAATTTTTATTTTCAGGGATGGATTTTTAGCCCAATTCAAGTTGAAGAAAAGTGGTTTCGTGAAAATCGCAGAAAATTCTTTTTCAGAAACTCCGGGGTGCCTGGAGGTCGCTGTGCACCACGCGACAGTTGTATTCCAAAACTGAGTCACTCAGATCACACTAGTACCCAAGCATGCTTGAAACTCATTCAAATGCAAGTGCCTCTATCTGTTGTCTTGATTGTTTCCCACTCATTCCTGTTGGTTTGGGGAACATGTCAAAATCCCATGCCCAGAGAACTTCAGGTAGAGCTCGCGGAAATGCTCAGTGGACAACCCAGGCAGGGTAAGGATCAGTATTTCCACACTACTCAGAGAATTTTTATTTTCAGTGTTGGATTTTTAGACCATTTCAAGTTGAAGAAAAGTGGTTTCGTGAAAATCGCAGAAAATTTTTTTTCAGAAACTCCGGTGTGCCTGGAGGTCGCGGTGCACAACGCGACAGTTGTATTCGAAAACTGAGTCACTCAGATCACACGAGTACCCAAGCATGCTTGAAACTCATTTAAATGCAAGTGCTTCTATCTTTTGTCTTGATTGTTTCCCACTCATTCCTTTTGGTTTGGGGAACATGTCAAAATCCCTTGCCCAGAGAACTTCAGGTAGAGTTTGGGGAAATGCTCAGTGGACAACCCAGGCAGGGTAAGGATCAGCATTTACACACTACTCAGAGAATTTTTATTTTCAGGGATGGATTTTTAGCCCAATTCAAGTTGAAGAAAAGTGGTTTCGTGAAAATCGCAGAAAATTTTATTTCAGAAACTCCGGGGTGCCTGGAGGTCGCGGTGCACCATGCGACAGTTGTATTCCAAAACTGAGTCACTCAGATCACACGAGTACCCAAGCATGCTTGAAACTCATTCAAATGCAAGTGCTTCTATCTGTTGTCTTGATTGTTTCCCACTCATTCCTTTTGGTTTGGGGAACATGTCAAAATCCCATGCCCAAAGAAATTCAGGTAGAGTTCGGGGAAATGCTCAGTGGACAACCCAGGCAAGGTAAGGATCAGCATTTACACACTACTCAGAGAATTTTTATTTTCAGGGATGGATTTTTAGCCCAATTCAAGTTGAAGAAAAGTGGTTTCGTGAAAATCGCAGAAAATTTTTTTTTCAGAAACTCCGGGGTGCCTGGAGGTCGCGGTGCACCACGCGACAGCTGTATTCGAGAACTGAGTCACTCAGATCACACGAGTACCCAAAATGCTTGAAACTCATTCAAATGCAAGTGCTTCTATCTGTTGTCTTGATTGTTTCCCACTCATTCCTTTTGGTTTGGGGAACATGTCAAAATCCCATGCCCAGAGAACTTCAGGTAGAGCTCGCGGAAATGCTCAGTGGACAACCCAGGCAGGGTAAGGATCAGCATTTACACACTACTCAGAGAATTTTTATTTTCAGGGATGGATTTTTAGCCCAATTGAAGTTGAAGAAAAGTGGTTTCGTGAAAATCGCAGAAATTTTTTTTCAAAAACTCCGGGGTGCCTGGAGGTCGCGGTGCACCACGCGACAGTTGTATTCCAAAACTGAGTCACTCAGATCACATGAGTAGCCAAGCATGCTTGAAACTCATTCAAATGCAAGTGCTTCTATCTGTTGTCTTGATTGTTTCCCACTCATTCCTTTTGGTTTGGGGAACATGTCAAAATCCCATGCCCAGAGAACTTCAGGTAGAGCTCGCGGAAATGCTCAGTGGACAACCAAGGCAGGGTAAGGATCAGTATTTCGACACTACTAAGAGAATTTTTATTTTCAGTGATGGATTTTTAGCCCAATTCAAGTCGAAGAAAAGTGGTTTCGTGAAAATCGCAGAAAATTTTTTTTCAGAAACTCCGGGGTGCCTGGAGGTCGCGGTGCACCACGCGACAGTTGTATTCCAAAACTGAGTCACTCAGATCACACGAGTACCCAAGCATGCTTGAAACTCATTCAAATGCAAGTGCTTCTATCTGTTGTCTTGATTGTTTCCCACTCATTCCTTTTGGTTTGGGGAACATGTCAAAATCCCATGCCCAGAGAACTTCAGGTAGAGTTCGCAGAAAGGCTCAGTGGACAACCCAGGCAGGGTAAGGATCAGCATTTACACACTACTCAGAGAATTTTTATTTTCAGGGATGGATTTTTAGCCCAATTCAAGTTGAAGAAAAGTGGTTTCATGAAAATCGCAGAAAATTTTTTTTCAGAAACTCCGGGGTGCCTGGATGTCGCGGTGCACCACGCGACAGTTGTATTGGAAAACTGAGTCACTCAGAACACACGAGTACCCAAGCATGCTTGAAACTCATTCAAATGCAAGTGCTTCTATCTGTTGTCTTGATTGTTTCCCACTCATTCCTTTTGGTTTGGGGAACATATCAAAATCCCATGCCCAGAGAATTTCAGGTAGAGTTCGGGGAAATGCTCAGTGGACAACCCAGGCAGGGTAAGGATCAGCATTTACACACTACTCAGAGAATTTTTATTTTCAGGGATGGATTTTTAGCCCAATTCAAGTTGAAGAAAAGTGGTTTCGTGAAAATCGCAGAAAATTTTTTTTCAGAAACTCCGGAGTGCCTGGAGGTCGCGGTGCACCACGCGACAGTTGTATTCCAAAATTGAGTCACTCAGATCACACGAGTACCCATGCATGCTTTAAACTCATTCAGATGCAAGTGCTTCTATCTGCTGTCTTGATTGTTTCCCACTCATTCCTTTTGGTTTGGGGAACATGTCAAAATCCCATGCCCAGAGAACTTCAGGTAGAGCTCGCGGAAATGCTCAGTGGACAACCCAGGCAGGGTAAGGATCAGTATTTCCACACTACTCAGAGAATTTTTATTTTCAGTGATGGATTTTTAGCCCAATTCAAGTTGAAGAAAAGTGGTTTCGTGAAAATCGCAGAAAATTTTTTTTCAGAAACTCCGGGGTGCCTGAAGGTCGCGGTGCACCACGCGACAGTTGTATTCCAAAACTGAATCAATCAGATCACACGAGTACCCAAGCATGCTTGAAACTCATTCAAACGCAAGTGCTTCTATCTGTTGTCTTGATTGTTTCCCACTCATTCCTTTTGGTTTGGGGAACATGTCAAAATCCCATGCCCAGAGAACTTCAGGTAGAGTTCGGGGAAATGCTCAGTGGACAACCCAGGCAGGGTAAGGATCAGCATTTACACACTACTCAGAGAATTTTTATTTTCAGGGATGGATTTTTAGCCCAATTCAAGTTGAAGAAAAGTGGTTTCGTGAAAATCGCAGAAAATTTTTTTTCAAAAACTCCGGGGTGCCTGGAGGTCGCGGTGCACCACGCGACAGTTGTATTCGAAAACTGAGTCATTCAGATCACACGAGTACCCAAGCATGCTTGAAACTCATTCAAATGCAAGTGCTTCTATCTGTTGTCTTGATTGTTTCCCACTCATTCCTTTTGGTTTGGGGAACATGTCAAAATCCCATGCCCAGAGAACTTCAGGTAGAGCTCGCGGAAATGCTCAGTGGACAACCCAGGCAGGGTAAGGATCAGCATTTACACACTACTCAGAGAATATTTATTTTCAGGGATGGATTTTTAGCCCAATTCAAGTTGATGAAAAGTGGTTTCATGAAAATCGCAGAAAATTTTTTTTCAGAAACTCCAGGGTGCCTGGAGGTCGCGGTGCACCACGCGACAGTTGTATTTGAAAACTGTGTCACTCAGATCACACGAGTACCCAAGCATGCTTGAAACTCATTCAAATGCAAGTGCCTCTATCTGTTGTCTTGATTGTTTCCCACTCATTCCGTTTGGTTTGGGGAACATGTCAAAATCCCATGCCCAGAGAACTTCAGGAAGATTTCGGGGAAATGCTCAGTGGACAACCCAGGCAGGGTAAGGATCAGCATTTACACACTACTGAGAGAATTTTTATTTTCAGGGATGGATTTTTAGCCCAATTCAAGTTGAAGAAAAGTGGTTTCGTGAAAATCGCAGAAAATTTTTTTTCAGAAACTCCGGGGTGCCTGGAGGTCGCGGTGCACCATGCGACAGTTGTATTCCAAAACTGAGTCACTCAGATCACACGAGTACCCAAGCATGCTTGAAACTCATTCAAATGCAAGTGCTTCTAACTGTTGTCTTGATTGTTTCCCACTCATTCCTTTTGGTTTGGGGAACATGTCAAAATCCCATGCCCAAAGAAATTCAGGTAGAGTTCGGGGAAATGCTCAGTGGACAACCCAGGCAAGGTAAGGATCAGCATTTACACACTACTCAGAGAATTTTTATTTTCAGGGATGGATTTTTAGCCCAATTCAAGTTGAAGAAAAGTGGTTTCGTGAAAATCGCAGAAAATTTTTTTTTCAGAAACTCCGGGGTGCCTGGAGGTCGCGGTGCACCACGCGACAGTTGTATTCGAGAACTGAGTCACTCAGATCACACGAGTACCCAAAATGCTTGAAACTCATTCAAATGCAAGTGCTTCTATCTGTTGTCTTGATTGTTTCCCACTCATTCCTTTTGGTTTGGGGAACATGTCAAAATCCCATGCCCAGAGAACTTCAGGTAGAGCTCGCGGAAATGCTCAGTGGACAACCCAGGCAGGGTAAGGATCAGCATTTACACACTACCCAGAGAATTTTTATTTTCAGGGATGGATTTTTAGCCCAATTCAAGTTGAAGAAAAGTGGTTTCGTGAAAATCGCAGAAATTTTTTTTCAAAAACTCCGGGGTGCCTGGAGGTCGCGGTGCACCACGCGACAGTTGTATTCCAAAACTGAGTCACTCAGATCACATGAGTAGCCAAGCATGCTTGAAACTCATTCAAATGCAAGTGCTTCTATCTGTTGTCTTGATTGTTTCCCACTCATTCCTTTTGGTTTGGGGAACATGTCAAAATCCCATGCCCAGAGAACTTCAGGTAGAGCTCGCGGAAATGCTCAGTGGACAACCAAGGCAGGGTAAGGATCAGTATTTCGACACTACTCAGAGAATTTTTATTTTCAGTAATGGATTTTTAGCCCAATTCAAGTTGATGAAAAGTGGTTTCGTGAAAATCGCAGAAAATTTTTTTTCAGAAAGTCCGGGGTGCCTTGAAGTCGCGGTGCACCACGCGACAGTTGTATTCTAAAACTGAGTCACTCAGATCACACGAGTACCCAAGCATGCTTGAAACTCATTCAAATGCAAGTGCCTCTATCTGTTGTCTTGATTGTTTCCCACTCATTCCTGTTGGTTTGGGGAACATGTCAAAATCCCATGCCCAGAGAACTTCAGGTAGAGTTCGGTGAAATGCTCAGTGCACAACCCAGGCAGGGTAAGGATCAGCATTTCCACACTACTCAGAGAATATTTTTTTTTAGGGATGGATTTTTAGCCCAATTCAAGTTGATGAAAAGTGGTTTCGTGAAAATCGCAGAAAATTTTTTTTCAGAAACTCCGGGGTGCCTGGAGGTCGCGGTGCACCGCGCGACAGTTCTATTCGAAAACTGAGTCACTCAGATCACACGAGTACCCAAGCATGCTTGAAACTCATTCAAATGCAAGTGCTTCTATCTGTTGTCTTGATTGTTTCCCACTCATTCCTTTTGGTTTGGGGAACATTTCAAAATCCCATGCCCAGAGAACTTCAGGTAGAGTTCGCGGAAATGCTCAGTGGACAACCCAGGCAGGGTAAGGATCAGCATTTACACACTACTCAGAGAATTTTTATTTTCAGGGATGGATTTTTAGCCCAATTCAAGTTGAAGAAAAGTGGTTTCGTGAAAATCGCAGAAAATTCTTTTTCAGAAACTCCGGGGTGCCTGGAGGTCGCTGTGCACCACGCGACAGTTGTATTCCAAAACTGAGTCACTCAGATCACACTAGTACCCAAGCATGCTTGAAACTCATTCAAATGCAAGTGCCTCTATCTGTTGTCTTGATTGTTTCCCACTCATTCCTGTTGGTTTGGGGAACATGTCAAAATCCCATGCCCAGAGAACTTCAGGTAGAGCTCGCGGAAATGCTCAGTGGACAACCCAGGCAGGGTAAGGATCAGTATTTCCACACTACTCAGAGAATTTTTATTTTCAGTGTTGGATTTTTAGACCATTTCAAGTTGAAGAAAAGTGGTTTCGTGAAAATCGCAGAAAATTTTTTTTCAGAAACTCCGGTGTGCCTGGAGGTCGCGGTGCACAACGCGACAGTTGTATTCGAAAACTGAGTCACTCAGATCACACGAGTACCCAAGCATGCTTGAAACTCATTTAAATGCAAGTGCTTCTATCTTTTGTCTTGATTGTTTCCCACTCATTCCTTTTGGTTTGGGGAACATGTCAAAATCCCTTGCCCAGAGAACTTCAGGTAGAGTTTGGGGAAATGCTCAGTGGACAACCCAGGCAGGGTAAGGATCAGCATTTACACACTACTCAGAGAATTTTTATTTTCAGGGATGGATTTTTAGCCCAATTCAAGTTGAAGAAAAGTGGTTTCGTGAAAATCGCAGAAAATTTTATTTCAGAAACTCCGGGGTGCCTGGAGGTCGCGGTGCACCATGCGACAGTTGTATTCCAAAACTGAGTCACTCAGATCACACGAGTACCCAAGCATGCTTGAAACTCATTCAAATGCAAGTGCTTCTATCTGTTGTCTTGATTGTTTCCCACTCATTCCTTTTGGTTTGGGGAACATGTCAAAATCCCATGCCCAAAGAAATTCAGGTAGAGTTCGGGGAAATGCTCAGTGGACAACCCAGGCAAGGTAAGGATCAGCATTTACACACTACTCAGAGAATTTTTATTTTCAGGGATGGATTTTTAGCCCAATTCAAGTTGAAGAAAAGTGGTTTCGTGAAAATCGCAGAAAATTTTTTTTTCAGAAACTCCGGGGTGCCTGGAGGTCGCGGTGCACCACGCGACAGTTGTATTCGAGAACTGAGTCACTCAGATCACACGAGTACCCAAAATGCTTGAAACTCATTCAAATGCAAGTGCTTCTATCTGTTGTCTTGATTGTTTCCCACTCATTCCTTTTGGTTTGGGGAACATGTCAAAATCCCATGCCCAGAGAACTTCAGGTAGAGCTCGCGGAAATGCTCAGTGGACAACCCAGGCAGGGTAAGGATCAGCATTTACACACTACTCAGAGAATTTTTATTTTCAGGGATGGATTTTTAGCCCAATTGAAGTTGAAGAAAAGTGGTTTCGTGAAAATCGCAGAAATTTTTTTTCAAAAACTCCGGGGTGCCTGGAGGTCGCGGTGCACCACGCGACAGTTGTATTCCAAAACTGAGTCACTCAGATCACATGAGTAGCCAAGCATGCTTGAAACTCATTCAAATGCAAGTGCTTCTATCTGTTGTCTTGATTGTTTCCCACTCATTCCTTTTGGTTTGGGGAACATGTCAAAATCCCATGCCCAGAGAACTTCAGGTAGAGCTCGCGGAAATGCTCAGTGGACAACCAAGGCAGGGTAAGGATCAGTATTTCGACACTACTAAGAGAATTTTTATTTTCAGTGATGGATTTTTAGCCCAATTCAAGTCGAAGAAAAGTGGTTTCGTGAAAATCGCAGAAAATTTTTTTTCAGAAACTCCGGGGTGCCTGGAGGTCGCGGTGCACCACGCGACAGTTGTATTCGAAAACTGAGTCACTCAGATCACACGAGTACCCAAGCATGCTTGAAACTCATTCAAATGCAAGTGCTTCTATCTGTTGTCTTGATTGTTTCCCACTCATTCCTTTTGGTTTGGGGAACATGTCAAAATCCCATGCCCAGAGAACTTCAGGTAGAGTTCGCAGAAAGGCTCAGTGGACAACCCAGGCAGGGTAAGGATCAGCATTTACACACTACTCAGAGAATTTTTATTTTCAGGGATGGATTTTTAGCCCAATTCAAGTTGAAGAAAAGTGGTTTCATGAAAATCGCAGAAAATTTTTTTTCAGAAACTCCGGGGTGCCTGGATGTCGCGGTGCACCACGCGACAGTTGTATTGGAAAACTGAGTCACTCAGAACACACGAGTACCCAAGCATGCTTGAAACTCATTCAAATGCAAGTGCTTCTATCTGTTGTCTTGATTGTTTCCCACTCATTCCTTTTGGTTTGGGGAACATATCAAAATCCCATGCCCAGAGAATTTCAGGTAGAGTTCGGGGAAATGCTCAGTGGACAACCCAGGCAGGGTAAGGATCAGCATTTACACACTACTCAGAGAATTTTTATTTTCAGGGATGGATTTTTAGCCCAATTCAAGTTGAAGAAAAGTGGTTTCGTGAAAATCGCAGAAAATTTTTTTTCAGAAACTCCGGAGTGCCTGGAGGTCGCGGTGCACCACGCGACAGTTGTATTCCAAAATTGAGTCACTCAGATCACACGAGTACCCATGCATGCTTTAAACTCATTCAGATGCAAGTGCTTCTATCTGCTGTCTTGATTGTTTCCCACTCATTCCTTTTGGTTTGGGGAACATGTCAAAATCCCATGCCCAGAGAACTTCAGGTAGAGCTCGCGGAAATGCTCAGTGGACAACCCAGGCAGGGTAAGGATCAGTATTTCCACACTACTCAGAGAATTTTTATTTTCAGTGATGGATTTTTAGCCCAATTCAAGTTGAAGAAAAGTGGTTTCGTGAAAATCGCAGAAAATTTTTTTTCAGAAACTCCGGGGTGCCTGAAGGTCGCGGTGCACCACGCGACAGTTGTATTCCAAAACTGAATCAATCAGATCACACGAGTACCCAAGCATGCTTGAAACTCATTCAAATGCAAGTGCTTCTATCTGTTGTCTTGATTGTTTCCCACTCATTCCTTTTGGTTTGGGGAACATGTCAAAATCCCATGCCCAGAGAACTTCAGGTAGAGTTCGGGGAAATGCTCAGTGGACAACCCAGGCAGGGTAAGGATCAGCATTTACACACTACTCAGAGAATTTTTATTTTCAGGGATGGATTTTTAGCCCAATTCAAGTTGAAGAAAAGTGGTTTCGTGAAAATCGCAGAAAATTTTTTTTCAAAAACTCCGGGGTGCCTGGAGGTCGCGGTGCACCACGCGACAGTTGTATTCGAAAACTGAGTCATTCAGATCACACGAGTACCCAAGCATGCTTGAAACTCATTCAAATGCAAGTGCTTCTATCTGTTGTCTTGATTGTTTCCCACTCATTCCTTTTGGTTTGGGGAACATGTCAAAATCCCATGCCCAGAGAACTTCAGGTAGAGCTCGCGGAAATGCTCAGTGGACAACCCAGGCAGGGTAAGGATCAGTATTTCCATACTACTCAGAGAATTTTTATTTTCAGTGATGGATTTTTAGCCCAATTCAAGTTGAAGAAAAGTGGTTTCGTGAAAATCGCAGAAAATTTTTTTTCAGAAACTCCGGGCTGCCTGGAGGTCGCGGTGCACCACGCGACAGTTGTATTCGAGAACTGAGTCACTCAGATCATACGAGTACCCAAGCATGCTTAAAAATCATTCAAAAGCAAGTGCTTCTATCTGTTGTCTTGATTGTTTCCCACTCATTCCTTTTGGTTTGGGGAACATGTCAAAATCCCATACCCAGAGAACTTCAGGTAGAGTTCGGGGAAATGCTCAGTGGAAAACCCAGGCAGGGTAAGGATCAGCATTTACACACTACTCAGAGAATTTTTATTTTCAGGGATGGATTTTTAGCCCAATACAAGTTGAAGAAAAGTGGTTTCGTGAAAATCGCAGAAAATTTTTTTTCAGAAACTCGAGGGTGCCTGGAGGCCGCGGTGCACCACGCGACAGTTGTATTCGAAAACTGAGTCACTCAGATCACACGAGTACCCAAGCATTCTTGAAACTTATTCAAATGCAAGTGCTTCTATCTGCTGTCTTGATTGTTTCCCACTCATTCCTTTTGGTTTGGGGAACATGTCAAAATCCCATGCCCAGAGAACTTCAGGTAGAGTTCGGGGAAATGCTCAGTGGACAACCCAGGCAGGGTAAGGATCAGTATTTCCACACTACTCAGAGAATTTTTATTTTCAGGGATGGATTTTTAGACCAATTCAAGTCGAAGAAAAGTGGTTTCGTGAAAATCGCAGAAAATTTTTTTTCAGAAACTCCGGGGTGCCTGGATGTCGCGGTGCACCACGCGACAGTTGTATTCGAAAACTGAGTCACTCAGATAACACGAGTACCCAAGCATGCTTGAAACTCATTCAAATGCAAGTGCTTCTATCTGTTGTCTTGATTGTTTCCCACTCATTACTTTTGGTTTGGGGAACATGTCAAAATCCCATGCCCAGAGAACTTCAGGTAGAGTTCGGGGACATGCTCAGTGGACAACCCAGGCAGGGTAAGGATCAGCATTTACACACTACTCAGAGAATTTTTATTTTCAGGGATGGATTTTTAGCCCAATACAAGTTGAAGAAAAGTGGTTTCGTGAAAATCGCAGAAAATTTTTTTTCAGAAACTCGAGGGTGCCTGGAGGCCGCGGTGCACCACGCGACAGTTGTATTCGAAAACTGAGTCACTCAGATCACACGAGTACCCAAGCATTCTTGAAACTTATTCAAATGCAAGTGCTTCTATCTGCTGTCTTGATTGTTTCCCACTCATTCCTTTTGGTTTGGGGAACATGTCAAAATCCCATGCCCAGAGAACTTCAGGTAGAGTTCGGGGAAATGCTCAGTGGACAACCCAGGCAGGGTAAGGATCAGTATTTCCACACTACTCAGAGAATTTTTATTTTCAGGGATGGATTTTTAGACCAATTCAAGTCGAAGAAAAGTGGTTTCGTGAAAATCGCAGAAAATTTTTTTTCAGAAACTCCGGGGTGCCTGGATGTCGCGGTGCACCACGCGACAGTTGTATTCGAAAACTGAGTCACTCAGATAACACGAGTACCCAAGCATGCTTGAAACTCATTCAAATGCAAGTGCTTCTATCTGTTGTCTTGATTGTTTCCCACTCATTACTTTTGGTTTGGGGAACATGTCAAAATCCCATGCCCAGAGAACTTCAGGTAGAGTTCGGGGACATGCTCAGTGGACAACCCAGGCAGGGTAAGGATCAGCATTTACACACTACTCAGAGAATTTTTATTTTCAGGGATGGATTTTTATCCCAATTCAAGTTGAAGAAAAGTGGTTTCGTGAAAATCGCAGAAAATTTTTTTTCAGAAACTCCGGGGTGCCTGGAGGTCGCGGTGCACCACGCGACAGTTGTATTGGAAAACTGAGTCACTCAGATCACACGAGTACCCAAGCATGCTTGAAACTCATTCAAATGCAAGTGCTTCTATCTGTTGTCTTGATTGTTTCCCACTCATTCCTTTTGGTTTGGAGAACATGTCAAAATCCCATGCCCAGAGAACTTCAGGTAGAGTTCGGGGAAATGCTCAGTAGACAACCCAGCCAGGGTAAGGATCAGCATTTACACACTACTCAGAGAATTTTTATTTTCAGGGATGGATTTTTAGCCCAATTCAAGTTGAAGAAAAGTGGTTTCGTGAAAATCGCAGAAAATTTTTTTTCAGAAACTCCGGGGTGCCTGGAGGTTGCGGTGCACCACGTTACAGTTGTATTCCAAAACTGAGTCACTCAGATCACACGAGTACCCAAGCATGCTTGAAACTCATTCAAATGCAAGTGCTTCTATCTGTTGTCTTGATTGTTTCCCACTCATTCCTTTTGGTTTGGGGAACATGTCAAAATCCCATGCCCAGAGAACTTCAGGTAGAGTTCGCGGAAATGCTCAGTGGACAACCCAGGCAGGGTAAGGATCAGCATTTACACAGTACTCAGAGAATTTTTATTTTCAGGGATGGAGTTTTAGCCCAATTCAAGTTGAAGAAAAGTGGTTTCGTGAAAATCGCAGAAAATTTTTTTTCAGAAACTCCGGGGTGCCTGGAGGTCGCGGTGCACCACGCGACAGTTGTATTCGAAAACTGAGTCACTCAGATCACACGAGTACCCAAGCATGCTTGAAACTCATTCAAATGCAAGTGCTTCTATCTGTTGTCTTGATTGTTTCCCACTCATTCCTTTTGGTTTGGGGAACATGTCAAAATCCCATGCCCAGAGAACTTCAGGTAGAGTTCGGGGAAATGCTCAGTGGACAACCCAGGCAGGGTAAGGATCAGCATTTACACACTACTCAGAGAATTTTTATTTTCAGGGATGGATTTTTAGCCCAATTCAAGTTGAAGAAAAGTGGTTTCGTGAAAATCGCAGAAAATTTTTTTTCAGAAACTCCGGGCTGCCTGGAGGTCGCGGTGCACCACGCGACAGTTGTATTCGAGAACTGAGTCACTCAGATCATACGAGTACCCAAGCATGCTTAAAAATCATTCAAAAGCAAGTGCTTCTATCTGTTGTCTTGATTGTTTCCCACTCATTCCTTTTGGTTTGGGGAACATGTCAAAATCCCATACCCAGAGAACTTCAGGTAGAGTTCGGGGAAATGCTCAGTGGAAAACCCAGGCAGGGTAAGGATCAGCATTTACACACTACTCAGAGAATTTTTATTTTCAGGGATGGATTTTTAGCCCAATACAAGTTGAAGAAAAGTGGTTTCGTGAAAATCGCAGAAAATTTTTTTTCAGAAACTCGAGGGTGCCTGGAGGCCGCGGTGCACCACGCGACAGTTGTATTCGAAAACTGAGTCACTCAGATCACACGAGTACCCAAGCATTCTTGAAACTTATTCAAATGCAAGTGCTTCTATCTGCTGTCTTGATTGTTTCCCACTCATTCCTTTTGGTTTGGGGAACATGTCAAAATCCCATGCCCAGAGAACTTCAGGTAGAGTTCGGGGAAATGCTCAGTGGACAACCCAGGCAGGGTAAGGATCAGTATTTCCACACTACTCAGAGAATTTTTATTTTCAGGGATGGATTTTTAGACCAATTCAAGTCGAAGAAAAGTGGTTTCGTGAAAATCGCAGAAAATTTTTTTTCAGAAACTCCGGGGTGCCTGGATGTCGCGGTGCACCACGCGACAGTTGTATTCGAAAACTGAGTCACTCAGATAACACGAGTACCCAAGCATGCTTGAAACTCATTCAAATGCAAGTGCTTCTATCTGTTGTCTTGATTGTTTCCCACTCATTACTTTTGGTTTGGGGAACATGTCAAAATCCCATGCCCAGAGAACTTCAGGTAGAGTTCGGGGACATGCTCAGTGGACAACCCAGGCAGGGTAAGGATCAGCATTTACACACTACTCAGAGAATTTTTATTTTCAGGGATGGATTTTTAGCCCAATACAAGTTGAAGAAAAGTGGTTTCGTGAAAATCGCAGAAAATTTTTTTTCAGAAACTCGAGGGTGCCTGGAGGCCGCGGTGCACCACGCGACAGTTGTATTCGAAAACTGAGTCACTCAGATCACACGAGTACCCAAGCATTCTTGAAACTTATTCAAATGCAAGTGCTTCTATCTGCTGTCTTGATTGTTTCCCACTCATTCCTTTTGGTTTGGGGAACATGTCAAAATCCCATGCCCAGAGAACTTCAGGTAGAGTTCGGGGAAATGCTCAGTGGACAACCCAGGCAGGGTAAGGATCAGTATTTCCACACTACTCAGAGAATTTTTATTTTCAGGGATGGATTTTTAGACCAATTCAAGTCGAAGAAAAGTGGTTTCGTGAAAATCGCAGAAAATTTTTTTTCAGAAACTCCGGGGTGCCTGGATGTCGCGGTGCACCACGCGACAGTTGTATTCGAAAACTGAGTCACTCAGATAACACGAGTACCCAAGCATGCTTGAAACTCATTCAAATGCAAGTGCTTCTATCTGTTGTCTTGATTGTTTCCCACTCATTACTTTTGGTTTGGGGAACATGTCAAAATCCCATGCCCAGAGAACTTCAGGTAGAGTTCGGGGACATGCTCAGTGGACAACCCAGGCAGGGTAAGGATCAGCATTTACACACTACTCAGAGAATTTTTATTTTCAGGGATGGATTTTTATCCCAATTCAAGTTGAAGAAAAGTGGTTTCGTGAAAATCGCAGAAAATTTTTTTTCAGAAACTCCGGGGTGCCTGGAGGTCGCGGTGCACCACGCGACAGTTGTATTGGAAAACTGAGTCACTCAGATCACACGAGTACCCAAGCATGCTTGAAACTCATTCAAATGCAAGTGCTTCTATCTGTTGTCTTGATTGTTTCCCACTCATTCCTTTTGGTTTGGAGAACATGTCAAAATCCCATGCCCAGAGAACTTCAGGTAGAGTTCGGGGAAATGCTCAGTAGACAACCCAGCCAGGGTAAGGATCAGTATTTCCATACTACTCAGAGAATTTTTATTTTCAGTGATGGATTTTTAGCCCAATTCAAGTTGAAGAAAAGTGGTTTCGTGAAAATCGCAGAAAATTTTTTTTCAGAAACTCCGGGCTGCCTGGAGGTCGCGGTGCACCACGCGACAGTTGTATTCGAGAACTGAGTCACTCAGATCATACGAGTACCCAAGCATGCTTAAAAATCATTCAAAAGCAAGTGCTTCTATCTGTTGTCTTGATTGTTTCCCACTCATTCCTTTTGGTTTGGGGAACATGTCAAAATCCCATACCCAGAGAACTTCAGGTAGAGTTCGGGGAAATGCTCAGTGGAAAACCCAGGCAGGGTAAGGATCAGCATTTACACACTACTCAGAGAATTTTTATTTTCAGGGATGGATTTTTAGCCCAATACAAGTTGAAGAAAAGTGGTTTCGTGAAAATCGCAGAAAATTTTTTTTCAGAAACTCGAGGGTGCCTGGAGGCCGCGGTGCACCACGCGACAGTTGTATTCGAAAACTGAGTCACTCAGATCACACGAGTACCCAAGCATTCTTGAAACTTATTCAAATGCAAGTGCTTCTATCTGCTGTCTTGATTGTTTCCCACTCATTCCTTTTGGTTTGGGGAACATGTCAAAATCCCATGCCCAGAGAACTTCAGGTAGAGTTCGGGGAAATGCTCAGTGGACAACCCAGGCAGGGTAAGGATCAGTATTTCCACACTACTCAGAGAATTTTTATTTTCAGGGATGGATTTTTAGACCATTTCAAGTCGAAGAAAAGTGGTTTCGTGAAAATCGCAGAAAATTTTTTTTCAGAAACTCCGGGGTGCCTGGATGTCGCGGTGCACCACGCGACAGTTGTATTCGAAAACTGAGTCACTCAGATAACACGAGTACCCAAGCATGCTTGAAACTCATTCAAATGCAAGTGCTTCTATCTGTTGTCTTGATTGTTTCCCACTCATTACTTTTGGTTTGGGGAACATGTCAAAATCCCATGCCCAGAGAACTTCAGGTAGAGTTCGGGGACATGCTCAGTGGACAACCCAGGCAGGGTAAGGATCAGCATTTACACACTACTCAGAGAATTTTTATTTTCAGGGATGGATTTTTATCCCAATTCAAGTTGAAGAAAAGTGGTTTCGTGAAAATCGCAGAAAATTTTTTTTCAGAAACTCCGGGGTGCCTGGAGGTCGCGGTGCACCACGCGACAGTTGTATTGGAAAACTGAGTCACTCAGATCACACGAGTACCCAAGCATGCTTGAAACTCATTCAAATGCAAGTGCTTCTATCTGTTGTCTTGATTGTTTCCCACTCATTCCTTTTGGTTTGGAGAACATGTCAAAATCCCATGCCCAGAGAACTTCAGGTAGAGTTCGGGGAAATGCTCAGTAGACAACCCAGCCAGGGTAAGGATCAGCATTTACACACTACTCAGAGAATTTTTATTTTCAGGGATGGATTTTTAGCCCAATTCAAGTTGAAGAAAAGTGGTTTCGTGAAAATCGCAGAAAATTTTTTTTCAGAAACTCCGGGGTGCCTGGAGGTTGCGGTGCACCACGTTACAGTTGTATTCCAAAACTGAGTCACTCAGATCACACGAGTACCCAAGCATGCTTGAAACTCATTCAAATGCAAGTGCTTCTATCTGTTGTCTTGATTGTTTCCCACTCATTCCTTTTGGTTTGGGGAACATGTCAAAATCCCATGCCCAGAGAACTTCAGGTAGAGTTCGCGGAAATGCTCAGTGGACAACCCAGGCAGGGTAAGGATCAGCATTTACACAGTACTCAGAGAATTTTTATTTTCAGGGATGGAGTTTTAGCCCAATTCAAGTTGAAGAAAAGTGGTTTCGTGAAAATCGCAGAAAATTTTTTTTCAGAAACTCCGGGGTGCCTGGAGGTCGCGGTGCACCACGCGACAGTTGTATTCGAAAACTGAGTCACTCAGATCACACGAGTACCCAAGCATGCTTGAAACTCATTCAAATGCAAGTGCTTCTATCTGTTGTCTTGATTGTTTCCCACTCATTCCTTTTGGTTTTGGGAACATGTCAAAATCCCATGCCCAGAGAACTTCAGGTAGAGTTCGGGGAAATGCTCAGTGGACAACCCAGGCAGGGTAAGGATCAGCATTTACACACTACTCAGAGAATTTTTATTTTCAGGGATGGATTTTTAGCCCAATTCAAGTTGAAGAAAAGTGGTTTCGTGAAAATCGCAGAAAATTTTTTTTCAAAAACTCCGGGGTGCCTGGAGGTCGCGGTGCACCACGCGACAGTTGTATTCGAAAACTGAGTCATTCAGATCACACGAGTACCCAAGCATGCTTGAAACTCATTCAAATGCAAGTGCTTCTATCTGTTGTCTTGATTGTTTCCCACTCATTCCTTTTGGTTTGGGGAACATGTCAAAATCCCATGCCCAGAGAACTTCAGGTAGAGCTCGCGGAAATGCTCAGTGGACAACCCAGGCAGGGTAAGGATCAGCATTTACACACTACTCAGAGAATTTTTAGTTTCAGGGATGGATTTTTAGCCCAATACAAGTTGAAGAAAAGTGGTTTCGTGAAAATCGCAGAAAATTTTTTTTCAGAAACTCGAGGGTGCCTGGAGGCCGCGGTGCACCACGCGACAGTTGTATTCGAAAACTGAGTCACTCAGATCACACGAGTACCCAAGCATTCTTGAAACTTATTCAAATGCAAGTGCTTCTATCTGCTGTCTTGATTGTTTCCCACTCATTCCTTTTGGTTTGGGGAACATGTCAAAATCCCATGCCCAGAGAACTTCAGGTAGAGTTCGGGGAAATGCTCAGTGGACAACCCAGGCAGGGTAAGGATCAGTATTTCCACACTACTCAGAGAATTTTTATTTTCAGGGATGGATTTTTAGACCAATTCAAGTCGAAGAAAAGTGGTTTCGTGAAAATCGCAGAAAATTTTTTTTCAGAAACTCCGGGGTACCTGGATGTCGCGGTGCACCACGCGACATTTGTATTCGAAAACTGAGTCACTCAGATAACACGAGTACCCAAGCATGCTTGAAACTCATTCAAATGCAAGTGCTTCTATCTGTTGTCTTGATTGTTTCCCACTCATTCCTGTTGGTTTGGGGAACATGTCAAAATCCCATGCCCAGAGAACTTCAGGTAGAGCTCGCGGAAATGCTCAGTGGACAACCCAGGCAGGGTAAGGATCAGCATTTACACACTACTCAGAGAATTTTTATTTTCAGTGATGGATTTTTAGCCCAATTCAAGTTGAAGAAAAGTGGTTTCGTGAAAATCGCAGAAAATTTTTTTTCAGAAACTCCGGGGTGCCTGAAGGTCGCGGTGCACCACGCGACAGTTGTATTCCAAAACTGAATCAATCAGATCACACGAGTACCCAAGCATGCTTGAAACTCATTCAAATGCAAGTGCTTCTATCTGTTGTCTTGATTGTTTCCCACTCATTCCTTTTGGTTTGGGGAACATGTCAAAATCCCATGCCCAGAGAACTTCAGGTAGAGTTCGGGGAAATGCTCAGTGGACAACCCAGGCAGGGTAAGGATCAGCATTTACACACTACTCAGAGAATTTTTATTTTCAGGGATGGATTTTTAGCCCAATTCAAGTTGAAGAAAAGTGGTTTCGTGAAAATCGCAGAAAATTTTTTTTCAAAAACTCCGGGGTGCCTGGAGGTCGCGGTGCACCACGCGACAGTTGTATTCGAAAACTGAGTCATTCAGATCACACGAGTACCCAAGCATGCTTGAAACTCATTCAAATGCAAGTGCTTCTATCTGTTGTCTTGATTGTTTCCCACTCATTCCTTTTGGTTTGGGGAACATGTCAAAATCCCATGCCCAGAGAACTTCAGGTAGAGCTCGCGGAAATGCTCAGTGGACAACCCAGGCAGGGTAAGGATCAGTATTTCCATACTACTCAGAGAATTTTTATTTTCAGTGATGGATTTTTAGCCCAATTCAAGTTGAAGAAAAGTGGTTTCGTGAAAATCGCAGAAAATTTTTTTTCAGAAACTCCGGGCTGCCTGGAGGTCGCGGTGCACCACGCGACAGTTGTATTCGAGAACTGAGTCACTCAGATCATACGAGTACCCAAGCATGCTTAAAAATCATTCAAAAGCAAGTGCTTCTATCTGTTGTCTTGATTGTTTCCCACTCATTCCTTTTGGTTTGGGGAACATGTCAAAATCCCATACCCAGAGAACTTCAGGTAGAGTTCGGGGAAATGCTCAGTGGAAAACCCAGGCAGGGTAAGGATCAGCATTTACACACTACTCAGAGAATTTTTATTTTCAGGGATGGATTTTTAGCCCAATACAAGTTGAAGAAAAGTGGTTTCGTGAAAATCGCAGAAAATTTTTTTTCAGAAACTCGAGGGTGCCTGGAGGCCGCGGTGCACCACGCGACAGTTGTATTCGAAAACTGAGTCACTCAGATCACACGAGTACCCAAGCATTCTTGAAACTTATTCAAATGCAAGTGCTTCTATCTGCTGTCTTGATTGTTTCCCACTCATTCCTTTTGGTTTGGGGAACATGTCAAAATCCCATGCCCAGAGAACTTCAGGTAGAGTTCGGGGAAATGCTCAGTGGACAACCCAGGCAGGGTAAGGATCAGTATTTCCACACTACTCAGAGAATTTTTATTTTCAGGGATGGATTTTTAGACCAATTCAAGTCGAAGAAAAGTGGTTTCGTGAAAATCGCAGAAAATTTTTTTTCAGAAACTCCGGGGTGCCTGGATGTCGCGGTGCACCACGCGACAGTTGTATTCGAAAACTGAGTCACTCAGATAACACGAGTACCCAAGCATGCTTGAAACTCATTCAAATGCAAGTGCTTCTATCTGTTGTCTTGATTGTTTCCCACTCATTACTTTTGGTTTGGGGAACATGTCAAAATCCCATGCCCAGAGAACTTCAGGTAGAGTTCGGGGACATGCTCAGTGGACAACCCAGGCAGGGTAAGGATCAGCATTTACACACTACTCAGAGAATTTTTATTTTCAGGGATGGATTTTTATCCCAATTCAAGTTGAAGAAAAGTGGTTTCGTGAAAATCGCAGAAAATTTTTTTTCAGAAACTCCGGGGTGCCTGGAGGTCGCGGTGCACCACGCGACAGTTGTATTGGAAAACTGAGTCACTCAGATCACACGAGTACCCAAGCATGCTTGAAACTCATTCAAATGCAAGTGCTTCTATCTGTTGTCTTGATTGTTTCCCACTCATTCCTTTTGGTTTGGAGAACATGTCAAAATCCCATGCCCAGAGAACTTCAGGTAGAGTTCGGGGAAATGCTCAGTAGACAACCCAGCCAGGGTAAGGATCAGCATTTACACACTACTCAGAGAATTTTTATTTTCAGGGATGATTTTTAGCCCAATTCAAGTTGAAGAAAAGTGGTTTCGTGAAAATCGCAGAAAATTTTTTTTCAGAAACTCCGGGGTGCCTGGAGGTTGCGGTGCACCACGTTACAGTTGTATTCCAAAACTGAGTCACTCAGATCACACGAGTACCGAAGCATGCTAGAAACTCATTCAAATGCCAGTGCTTCTATCTGTTGTCTTGATTGTTTCCCACTCATTCCTTTTGGTTTGGGGAACATGTCAAAATCCCATGCTCAGAGAACTTCAAGTAGAGTTCGCGGAGATGCTCAGTGGACACCCCAGGTAGGGTAAGGATCAGCATTTCCACACTACTCAGAGAATATTTATTTTCAGGGATGGATTTTTAGCCCAATTCAAGTTGAAGAAAAGTGGTTTCGTGAAAATCGCAGAAAATTTTTTTTCAGAAACTCCGGGGTGCCTGGAGGTCGCGGTGCACCACGCGACAGTTGTATTCCAAAACTGAATCACTCAGATCACACGAGTACCCAAGCATGCTTGAAACTCATTCAAATGCAAATGCTTCTATCTGCTGTCTTGTTTGTTTCCCAATCATTCCTTTTGGTTTGGGGAACATGTCAAAATCCCATGCCCAGAGAACTTCAGGTAGAGCTCGCGGAAATGCTCAGTGGACAACCCTGGCAGGGTAAGGATCAGTATTTAAACACTACTCAGAGAATTTTTATTTTCAGTGATGGATTTTTAGCCCAATTCAAGTTGAAGAAAAGTGGTTTCGTGAAAATCGCAGAAAATTTTTTTTCAGAAACTCCGGGGTGCCTGGAGGTCGCGGTGCACCACGCGACAGTTGTATTCCAAAACTGAATCACTCAGATCACACGAGTACCCAAGCATGCTTGAAACTCATTCAAATGCAAGTGCTTCTATCTGTTGTCTTGATTGTTTCCCACTCATTCCTTTTAGTTTGGGTAACATGTCAAAATCCCATGCCCAGAGATCTTCAAGTAGAGTTCGCGGAAATGCTCAGTGGACACCCCAGGTAGGGTAAGGATCAGCATTTCCACACAACTCAGAGAATATTTATTTTCAGGGATGGATTTTTAGCCCAATTCAAGTTGATGAAAAGTGGTTTCGTGAAAATCGCAGAAAATTTTTTTTCAGAAACTCCGGGGTGCCTGGAGGTCGCGGTGCACCACGCGACAGTTGTATTCCAAAACTGAGTCACTCAGATCACACGAGTACCCAAGCATGCTTGAAACTCATTCAAATGCAAGTGCTTCTATCTGTTGTCTTGATTGTTTCCCACTCATTCCTTTTGGTTTGGGGAACATGTCAAAATCCCATGCCCAGAGAACTTCAGGTAGAGTTCGGGGAAATGCTCAGTGGACAACCCAGGCAGGGTAAGGATCAGCATTTACACACTACTCAGAGAATTTTTATTTTCAGGGATGGATTTTTTGCCCAATTCAAGTTGAAGAAAAGTGGTTTCGTGAAAATCGCAGAAAATTTTTTTTCAGAAACTCCGGGGTGCCTGGAGGTCGCGGTGCACCACGCGACAGTTGTATTCCAAAACTGAGTCACTCAGATCACACGAGTACCCAAGCATGCTTGAAACTCATTCAAATGCAAGTGCTTCTATCTGCTGTCTTGATTGTTTCCCACTCATTCCTTTTGGTTTGGGGAACATGTCAAAATCCCATGCCCAGAGAACTTCAGGTACAGCTCGCGGAAATGCTCAGTGGACAACCCAGGCAGGGTAAGGATCAGTATTTCCACACTACTCAGAGAATTTTTATTTTCAGTGATGGATTTTTAGCCCAATTCAAGTTGAAGAAAAGTGGTTTCGTGAAAATCGCAGAAAATTTTTTTTCAGAAACTCCGGGGTGCCCGGAGGTCGCGGTGCACCACGCGACAGTTGTATTGGAAAACTGAGTCACTCAGATCACACGAGTACCGAAGCATGCTAGAAACTCATTCAAATGCCAGTGCTTCTATCTGTTGTCTTGATTGTTTCCCACTCATTCCTTTTGGTTTGGGGAACATGTCAAAATCCCATGCTCAGAGAACTTCAAGTAGAGTTCGCGGAGATGCTCAGTGGACACCCCAGGTAGGGTAAGGATCAGCATTTCCACACTACTCAGAGAATATTTATTTTCAGGGATGGATTTTTAGCCCAATTCAAGTTGAAGAAAAGTGGTTTCGTGAAAATCGCAGAATTTTTTTTTTCAGAAACTCCGGGGTGCCTGGAGGTCGCGGTGCACCACGCGACAGTTGTATTCCAAAACTGAATCACTCAGATCACACGAGTACCCAAGCATGCTTGAAACTCATTCAAATGCAAATGCTTCTATCTGCTGTCTTGATTGTTTCCCACTCATTCCTTTTGGTTTGGGGAACATGTCAAAATCCCATGCCCAGAGAACTTCAGGTAGAGCTCGCGGAAATGCTCAGTGGACAACCCAGGCAGGGTAAGGATCAGTATTTAAACACTACTCAGAGAATTTTTATTTTCAGTGATGGATTTTTAGCCCAATTCAAGTTGAAGAAAAGTGGTTTCGTGAAAATCGCAGAAAATTTTTTTTCAGAAACTCCGGGGTGCCTGGAGGTCGCGGTGCACCACGCGACAGTTGTATTCCAAAACTGAATCACTCAGATCACACGAGTACCCAAGCATACTTGAAACTCATTCAAATGCAAGTGCTTCTATCTGTTGTCTTGATTGTTTCCCACTCATTCCTTTTAGTTTGGGTAACATGTCAAAATCCCATGCCCAGAGAACTTCAAGTAGAGTTCGCGGAAATGCTCAGTGGACACCCCAGGTAGGGTAAGGATCAGCATTTCCACACAACTCAGAGAATATTTATTTTCAGGGATGGATTTTTAGCCCAATTCAAGTTGATGAAAAGTGGTTTCGTGAAAATCGCAGAAAATTTTTTTTCAGAAACTCCGGGGTGCCTGGAGGTCGCGGTGCACCACGCGACAGTTGTATTCCAAAACTGAGTCACTCAGATCACACGAGTACACAAGCATGCTTGAAACTCATTCAAATGCAAGTGCTTCTATCTGTTGTCTTGATTGTTTCCCACTCATTCCTTTTGGTTTGGGGAACATGTCAAAATCCCATGCCCAGAGAACTTCAGGTAGAGTTCGGGGAAATGCTCAGTGGACAACCCAGGCAGGGTAAGGATCAGCATTTACACACTACTCAGAGAATTTTTATTTTCAGGGATGGATTTTTAGCCCAATTCAAGTTGAAGAAAAGTGGTTTCGTGAAAATCGCAGAAAATTTTTTTTCAGAAACTCCGGGGTGCCTGGAGGTCGCGGTGCACCACGCGACAGTTGTATTCCAAAACTGAGTCACTCAGATCACACGAGTACCCAAGCATGCTTGAAACTCATTCAAATGCAAGTGCTTCTATCTGCTGTCTTGATTGTTTCCCACTCATTCCTTTTGGTTTGGGGAACATGTGAAAATCCCATGCCCAGAGAACTTCAGGTAGAGCTCGCGGAAATGCTCAGTGGACAACCCAGGCAGGGTAAGGATCAGTATTTCCACACTACTCAGAGAATTTTTATTTTCAGTGATGGATTTTTAGCCCAATTCAAGTTGAAGAAAAGTGGTTTCGTGAAAATCGCAGAAAATTTTTTTTCAGAAACTCCGGGGTGCCCGGAGGTCGCGGTGCACCACGCGACAGTTGTATTGGAAAACTGAGTCACTCAGATCACACGAGTACCGAAGCATGCTAGAAACTCATTCAAATGCCAGTGCTTCTATCTGTTGTCTTGATTGTTTCCCACTCATTCCTTTTGGTTTGGGGAACATGTCAAAATCCCATGCTCAGAGAACTTCAAGTAGAGTTCGCGGAGATGCTCAGTGGACACCCCAGGTAGGGTAAGGATCAGCATTTCCACACTACTCAGAGAATATTTATTTTCAGGGATGGATTTTTAGCCCAATTCAAGTTGAAGAAAAGTGGTTTCGTGAAAATCGCAGAATTTTTTTTTTCAGAAACTCCGGGGTGCCTGGAGGTCGCGGTGCACCACGCGACAGTTGTATTCCAAAACTGAATCACTCAGATCACACGAGTACCCAAGCATGCTTGAAACTCATTCAAATGCAAATGCTTCTATCTGCTGTCTTGATTGTTTCCCACTCATTCCTTTTGGTTTGGGGAACATGTCAAAATCCCATGCCCAGAGAACTTCAGGTAGAGCTCGCGGAAATGCTCAGTGGACAACCCAGGCAGGGTAAGGATCAGTATTTAAACACTACTCAGAGAATTTTTATTTTCAGTGATGGATTTTTAGCCCAATTCAAGTTGAAGAAAAGTGGTTTCGTGAAAATCGCAGAAAATTTTTTTTCAGAAACTCCGGGGTGCCTGGAGGTCGCGGTGCACCACGCGACAGTTGTATTCCAAAACTGAATCACTCAGATCACACGAGTACCCAAGCATACTTGAAACTCATTCAAATGCAAGTGCTTCTATCTGTTGTCTTGATTGTTTCCCACTCATTCCTTTTAGTTTGGGTAACATGTCAAAATCCCATGCCCAGAGAACTTCAAGTAGAGTTCGCGGAAATGCTCAGTGGACACCCCAGGTAGGGTAAGGATCAGCATTTCCACACAACTCAGAGAATATTTATTTTCAGGGATGGATTTTTAGCCCAATTCAAGTTGATGAAAAGTGGTTTCGTGAAAATCGCAGAAAATTTTTTTTCAGAAACTCCGGGGTGCCTGGAGGTCGCGGTGCACCACGCGACAGTTGTATTCCAAAACTGAGTCACTCAGATCACACGAGTACACAAGCATGCTTGAAACTCATTCAAATGCAAGTGCTTCTATCTGTTGTCTTGATTGTTTCCCACTCATTCCTTTTGGTTTGGGGAACATGTCAAAATCCCATGCCCAGAGAACTTCAGGTAGAGTTCGGGGAAATGCTCAGTGGACAACCCAGGCAGGGTAAGGATCAGCATTTACACACTACTCAGAGAATTTTTATTTTCAGGGATGGATTTTTAGCCCAATTCAAGTTGAAGAAAAGTGGTTTCGTGAAAATCGCAGAAAATTTTTTTTCAGAAACTCCGGGGTGCCTGGAGGTCGCGGTGCACCACGCGACAGTTGTATTCCAAACTGAGTCACTCAGATCACACGAGTACCCAAGCATGCTTGAAACTCATTCAAATGCAAGTGCTTCTATCTGCTGTCTTGATTGTTTCCCACTCATTCCTTTTGGTTTGGGGAACATGTGAAAATCCCATGCCCAGAGAACTTCAGGTAGAGCTCGCGGAAATGCTCAGTGGACAACCCAGGCAGGGTAAGGATCAGTATTTCCACACTACTCAGAGAATTTTTATTTTCAGTGATGGATTTTTAGCCCAATTCAAGTTGAAGAAAAGTGGTTTCGTGAAAATCGCAGAAAATTTTTTTTCAGAAACTCCGGGGTGCCCGGAGGTCGCGGTGCACCACGCGACAGTTGTATTCCAAAACTGAATCAGTCAGATCACACGAGTACCCAAGCATGCTTGAAACTCATTCAAATGCCAGTGCTTCTATCTGTTGTCTTGATTGTTTCCCACTCATTCCTTTTGGTTTGGGGAACATGTCAAAATCCCATGCTCAGAGAACTTCAAGTAGAGTTCGCGGAGATGCTCAGTGGACACCCCAGGTAGGGTAAGGATCAGCATTTCCACACTACTCAGAGAATATTTATTTTCAGGGATGGATTTTTAGCCCAATTCAAGTTGAAGAAAAGTGGTTTCGTGAAAATCGCAGAAAATTTTTTTTCAGAAACTCCGGGGTGCCTGGAGGTTGCGGTGCACCACGCGACAGTTGTATTGGAAAACTGAGTCACTCAGATCACACGAGTACCCAAGTATGCTTGAAACTCATTCAAATGCAAGTGCTTCTATCTGTTGTCTTGATTGTTTCCCACTCATTCCTTTTGGTTTGGGGAACATGTCAAAATCCCATGCCCAGAGAACTTCAGGTAGAGTTCGGGGAAATGCTCAGTGGACAACCCAGGCAGGGTAAGGATCAGTATTTACACACTACTCAGAGAATTTTAATTTTCAGGGATGGATTTTTAGCCCAATTCAAGTTGAAGAAAAGTGGTTTCGTGAAAATCGCAGAAAATTTTTTTTCAGAAACTCCGGGGTGCCTGGAGGCCGCGGTGCACCACGCGACAGTTGTATTCCAAAACTGAATCACTCAGATCACACGAGTACCCAAGCATGCTTGAAACACATTCAAATGCAAATGCTTCTATCTGCTGTCTTGATTGTTTCCCACTCATTCCTTTTGGTTTGGGGAACATGTCAAAATCCCATGCCCAGAGAACTTCAGGTAGAGTTCGGGGAAATGCTCAGTGGACAACCCAGGCAGGGTAAGGATCAGCATTTACACACTACTCAGAGAATTTTTATTTTCAGGGATGGATTTTTAGCCCAATTCAAGTTGAAGAAAACTGGTTTCGTGAAAATCGCAGAAATTTTTTTTTCAGAAACTCCGGGGTGCCTGGAGGTCGCGGTGCACCACGCGACAGTTGTATTCCAAAACTGAGTCACTCAGATCACATGAGTACCCAAGCATGCTTGAAACTCATTCAAATGCAAGTGCTTCTATCTGCTGTCTTGATTGTTTCCCACTCATTCCTTTTGGTTTGGGGAACATGTCAAAATCCCATGCCCAGAGAACTTCAGGTAGAGCTCGCGGAAATGCTCAGTGGACAACCCAGGCAGGGTAAGGATCAGTATTTCCACACTACTCAGAGAATTTTTATTTTCAGCGATGGATTTTTAGCCCAATTCAAGTTGAAGAAAAGTGGTTTCGTGAAAATCGCAGAAAATTTTTTTTCAGAAACTCCGGGGTGCCCGGAGGTCGCGGTGCACCACGCGACAGTTGTATTCCAAAACTGAGTCACTCAGATCACACGAGTACCCAAGCATGCTTGAAACTCATTCAAATGCAAGTGCTTCTATCTGCTGTCTTGATTGTTTCCCACTCATTCCTTTTGGTTTGGGGAACATGTCAAAATCCCATGCCCAGAGAACTTCAGGTAGAGCTCGCGGAAATGCTCAGTGGACAACCCAGGCAGGGTAAGGATCAGTATTTCCACACTACTCAGAGAGTTTTTATTTTCAGTGATGGATTTTTAGCCCAATTCAAGTTGAAGAAAAGTGGTTTCGTGAAAATCGCAGAAAATTTTTTTTCAGAAACTCCGGGGTGCCTGGAGGTCGCGGTGCACCACACGACAGTTGTATTCGAAAACTGAGTCACTCAGATCACACGAGTACCCAAGCATGCTTCAAACTCATTCAAATACAAGTGCTTCTGTCTGTTGTCTTGATTGTTTCCCACTCATTCCTTTTGGTTTGGGGAACATGTCAAAATCCCATGCCCAGAGAACTTCAGGTAGAGCTCACGGAAATGCTCAGTGGACAACCCAGGTAGGGTAAGGATCAGCATTTCCACACTACTCAGAGAATATTTATTTTCAGGGATGGATTTTTAGCCCAATTCAAGTTGATGAAAAGTGGTTTCGTGACAATTGCAGAAAAATTTTTTTATGAAACTCCGGGGTGCCTTGAGGTTGCGGTGCACCACGCGACAGTTGTATTCCAAAACTGAATCACTCAGATCACACGAGTACCCAAGCATGCTTGAAACTCATTCAAATGCAAGTGCTTCTATCTGTTGACTTGATTGTTTCCCACTCATTCCTTTTAGTTTGGGTAACATGTCAAAATCCCATGCCCAGAGAACTTCAAGTAGAGTTCGCGGAAATGCTCAGTCGACACCCCAGGTAGGGTAAGGATCAGCATTTCCACACAACTCAGAGAATATTTATTTTCAGGGATGGATTTTTAGCCCAATTCAAGTTGATGAAAAGTGGTTTCGTAAAAATCGCAGAAAATTTTTTTTCAGAAACTCCGGGGTGCCTTGAGGTCGCGGTGCACCACGCGACAGTTGTATTCCAAAACTGAGTCACTCAGATCACACGAGTACCCAAGCATGCTTGAAACTCATTCAAATGCAAGTGCTTCTATCTGCTGTCTTGATCTTTCCCACTCATTCCTTTTGGTTTGGAGAACATGTCAAAGTCCCATACCCAGAGAACTTCAGGTAGAGCTCGCGGAAATGCTCAGTGGACAACCCAGGCAGGGTAAGGATCAGTATTTCCACACTACTCAGAGAATTTTTATTTTCAGTGATGGATTTTTAGCCCAATTCAAGTTGAAGAAAAGTGGTTTCGTGAAAATCGCAGAAAATTTTTTTTCAGAAACTCCGGGGTGCCCGGAGGTCGCGGTGCACCACGCGACAGTTGTATTCCAAAACTCAATCACTCAGATCACACGAGTACCCAAGCATGCTTGAAACTCATTCAAATGCAAGTGCTTCTATCTGTTGTCTTGATTGTTTCCCACTCATTCCTTTTGGTTTGGGGAACATGTCAAAATCCCATGCCCAGAGAACTTCAGGTAGAGCTTGCGGAAATGCTCAGTGGACAACCCAGGCAGGGTAAGGATCAGTATTTCCACACTACTCAGAGAATTTTTATTTTCAGTGATGGATTTTTAGACCAATTCAAGTCGAAGAAAAGTGGTTTCGTGAAAATCGCAGAAAATTTTTTTTCAGAAACTCCGGGGTGCCTGGAGGTCGCGGTGCACCACACGACAGTTGTATTCGAAAACTGAGTCACTCAGATCACACGAGTACCCAAGCATGCTTCAAACTCATTCAAATACAAGTGCTTCTGTCTGTTGTCTTGATTGTTTCCCACTCATTCCTTTTGGTTTGGGGAACATGTCAAAATCCCATGCCCAGAGAACTTCAGGTAGAGCTCACGGAAATGCTCAGTGGACAACCCAGGTAGGGTAAGGATCAGCATTTCCACACTACTCAGAGAATTTTTATTTTTAGTGATGGATTTTTAGACCAATTCAAGTCGAAGAAAAGTGGTTTCGTGAAAATCGCAGAAAATTTTTTTTCAGAAACTCCGGGGTGCCTGGAGGTCGCGGTGCACCACGCGACAGTTGTATTGGAAAACTGAGTCACTCAGATCACACGAGTACCCAAGCATGCTAGAAACTCATTCAAATGCAAGTGCTTCTATCTGTTGTCTTGATTGTTTCCCACTCATTCCTTTTGGTTTGGGGAACATGTCAAAATCCCATGCTCAGAGAACTTCAAGTAGAGTTCGCGGAAATGCTCAGTGGACACCCCAGGTAGGGTAAGGATCAGCATTTCCACACTACTCAGAGAATATTTATTTTCAGGGATGGATTTTTAGCCCAATTCAAGTTGATGAAAAGTGGTTTCGTGAAAATTGCAGAAAAATTTTTTTATGAAACTCCGGGGTGCCTTGAGGTTGCGGTGCACCACGCGACAGTTGTGTTCTAAAACTGAGTCACTCAGATCACACGAGTACCCAAGCATGCTTGAAACACATTCAAATGCAAGTGCTTCTATCTGTTGTCTTGATTGTTTCCCACTCATTCCTTTTGGTTTGGGGAACATGTCAAAATCCCATGCCCAGAGAACTTCAGGTAGAGCTCGCGGAAATGCTCAGTGGACAACCCAGGCAGGGTAAGGATCACTATTTCCACACTACTCAGAGAATTTTTATTTTCAGTGATGGATTTTTAGCCCAATTCAAGTTGAAGAAAAGTGGTTTCGTGAAAATCGCAGAAAATTTTTTTTCAGAAACTCCGGGGTGCCTGGAGGTCGCGGTGCACCACGCGACAGTTGTATTGGAAAACTGAGTCACTCAGATCACACGAGTACCCAAGTATGCTTGAAACTCATTCAAATGCAAGTGCTTCTATCTGTTGTCTTGATTGTTTCCCACTCATTCCTTTTGGTTTGGGGAACATGTCAAAATCCCATGCCCAGAGAACTTCAGGTAGAGTTTGGGGAAATGCTCAGTGGACAACCCAGGCAGGGTAAGGATCAGTATTTACACACTACTCAGAGAATTTTTATTTTCAGGGATGGATTTTTAGCCCAATTCAAGTTGAAGAAAAGTGGTTTCGTGAAAATCGCAGAAAATTTTTTTTCAGAAACTCCGGGGTGCCTGGAGGTCGCGGTGCACCACGCGACAGTTGTATTCCAAAACTGAATCACTCAGATCACACAAGTACCCAAGCATGCTTGAAACTCATTCAAATGCAGGTGCTTCTATCAGCTGTCTTGATTGTTTCCCACTCATTCCTTATGGTTTGGGGAACATGTCAAAATCCCATGCCCAGAGAACTTCAGGTAGAGCTCGCGGAAATGCTCAGTGGACAACCCAGGCAGGGTAAGGATCAGTATTTCCAAACTACTCAGAGAATTTTTATTTTCAGTGATGGATTTTTAGCCCAATTCAAGTTGAAGAAAAGTGGTTTCGTGAAAATCGCAGAAAATTTTTTTTCAGAAACTCCGGGGTGCCTGGAGGTCGCGGTGCACCACGCGACAGTTGTATTCCAAAACTGAATCACTCAGATCACACGAGTACCCAAGCATGCTTGAAACTCATTCAAATGCAAGTGCTTCTATCTGTTGTCTTGATTGTTTCCCACTCATTCATTTTGGTTTGGGGAACATGTCAAAATCCCATGCCCAGAGAACTTCAGGTAGAGCTCGCGGAAATGGTCAGTGGACAACCCAGGCAAGGTAAGGATCAGTATTTCCACACTACTCAGAGAATTTTTATTTTCAGTGATGGATTTTTAGACCAATTCAAGTTGAAGAAAAGTGGTTTCGTGAAAATCGCAGAAATTTTTTTTTCAGAATCTCCGGGGTGCCTGGAAGTCGCGGTGCACCACGCGACAGTTGTATTCGAAAACTGAGTCACTCAGATCACACGAGTACCCAAGCATGCTTGAAACTCATTCAAATGCAAGTGCTTCTATCTGTTGTCTTGATTGTTTCCCACTCATTCCTTTTGGTTTGGGGAACATGTCAAAATCCCATGCCCAGAGAACTTCAAGTAGAGTTCGCGGAGATGCTCGGCGGACACCCCAGGTAGGGTAAGGATTAGCATTTCCACAGTACTCAGAGAATATTGATTTTCAGGGATGGATTTTTAGCCCAATTCAAGTTGCTGAAAAGTGGTTTTCTGAAAATTGCAGAAACATTTTTTTCAGAAACTCCGGGGTGCCTTGAGGTTGCGGTGCACCACGCGACAGTTGTGTTCTAAAACTGAGTCACTCAGATCACACGAGTACCCAAGCATGCTTGAAACTCATTCAAATGCAAGTGCTTCTATCTGTTGTCTTGATTGTTTCCCACTCATTCCTTTTGGTTTGGGGAACATGTCAAAATCCCATGCCCAGAGAACTTCAGGTAGAGCTCGCGGAAATGCTCAGTGGACAACCCAGGCAGGGTAAGGATCACTATTTCCACACTACTCAGAGAATTTTTTTTTTCAGTGATGGATTTTTAGCCCAATTCAAGTTGAAGAAAATTGGTTTCGTGAAAATCGCAGAAAATTTTTTTTCAGAAACTCCGGGGTGCCTGGAGGTCGTGGTGCACCACGCGACAGTTGTATTGGAAAACTGAGTCACTCAGATCACACGAGTACCCAAGTATGCTTGAAACTCATTCAAATGCAAGTGCTTCTATCAGCTGTCTTGATTGTTTCCCACTCATTCCTTTTGGTTTGGGCAACATGTCAAAATCCCATGCCCAGAGAACTTCAGGTAGAGCTCGCGGAAATGCTCAGTGGACAACCCAGGCAGGGTAAGGATCAGTATTTACACACTACTCAGAGAATTTTTATTTTCAGTGATGGATTTTTAGCCCAATTCAAGTTGATGAAAAGTGGTTTCGTGAAAATCGCAGAAAATTTTTTTTCAGAAACTCTGGGGTGCCTGGAGGTCGCGGTGCACCACGCGACAGTTGTATTGGAAAACTGAGTCACTCAGATCACACGAGTACCCAAGTATGCTTGAAACTCATTCAAATGCAAGTGCTTCTATCTGTTGTCTTGATTGTTTCCCACTCATTCCTTTTGGTTTGGGGAACATGTCAAAATCCCATGCCCAGAGAACTTCAGGTAGAGTTCGGGGAAATGCTCAGTGGACAACCCAGGCAGGGTAAGGATCAGCATTTCCACACAACTCAGAGAATATTTATTTTCAGGGATGGATTTTTAGCCCAATTCAAGTTGATGAAAAGTGGTTTCGTGAAAATCGCAGAAAATTTTTTTTCAGAAACTCCAGGGTGCCTGGAGGTCGCGGTGCACCACGCGACAGTTGTATTCGAAAACTGAGTCACTCAGATCACACGAGTACCCAAGCATGCTTGAAACTCATTCAAATGCAAGTGCTTCTATCTGCTGTCTTGATACTTTCCCACTCATTCCTTTTGGTTTGGGGAACATGTCAAAATCCCATGCCCAGAGAACTTCAGGTAGAGCTCGCGGAAATGCTCAGTGGACAACCCAGGCAGGGTAAGGATCAGTATTTCCACACTACTCAGATAATTTTTATTTTCAGTGATGGATTTTTAGCCCAATTCAAGTTGAAGAAAAGTGGTTTCGTGAAAATCGCAGAAAATTTTTTTTCAGAAACTCCGGGGTGCCTGGAGGTCGCGGTGCACTACGCGACAGTTGTATTCCAAAACTGAATCACTCAGATCACACGAGTACCCAAGCATGCTTGAAACTCATTCAAATGCAAGTGCTTCTATCTGTTGTCTTGATTGTTTCCCACTCATTCCTTTTATTTTGGGAAACATGTCAAAATCCCATGCCCAGAGAACTTCAAGTAGAGTTCGCGGAAATGCTCAGTGGACAACCCAGGCAGGGTAAGGATCAGTATTTACACACTACTCAGAGAATTTTTATTTTCAGGGATGGATTTTTAGCCCAATTCAAGTTGATGAAAAGTGGTTTCGTGAAAATCGCAGAAAATTTATTTTCAGAAACTCCGGGGTGCCTGGAGGTCGCGGTGCACCAAGCGACAGTTGTATTCCAAAACTGAGTCACTCAGATCACATGAGTACCCAAGCATGCTTGAAACTCATTCAAATGCAAGTGCTTCTATCTGTTGTCTTGATTGTTTCCCACTCATTCCTTTTGGTTTGGGGAACATGTCAAAATCCCATGCCCAGAGAACTTCAGGTAGAGTTCGGGGAAATGCTCAGTGGACAACCCACGCAGGGTAAGGATCAGCATTTACACACTACTCAGAGAATTTTTATTTTCAGGGATGGATTTTTAGCCCAATTCAAGTTGAAGAAAAGTGGTTTCGTGAAAATCGCAGAAAATTTTTTTTCAGAAACTCCGGGGTGCCTGGAGGTCGCGGTGCACCACGCGACAGTTGTATTCCAAAACTGAGTCACTCAGATCACACGAGTACCCAAGCATGCTTGAAACTCATTCAAATGCAAGAGCTTCTATCTGTTGTCTTGATTGTTTCCCACTCATTCCTTTTGGTTTGGGGAACATGTCAAAATCCCATGCCCAGAGAACTTCAGGTAGAGTTCGCGGAAATGCTCAGTGGACAACCCAGGCAAGGTAAGGAAAAGCATTTACACACTACTCAGAGAATTTTTATTTTCAGGGATGGATTTTTAGCCCAATTCAAGTTGAAGAAAAGTGGTTTCGTGAAAATCGCAGAAAATTTTTTTTCAGAAACTCCGGGGTGCCTGGAGGTCGCGGTGCACCACGCGACAGTTGTATTGGAAAACTGAGTCACTCAGATCACACGAGTACCCAAGCATGCTTGAAACTCATTCAAATGCAAATGCTTCTATCTGTTGTCTTGATTGTTTCCCACTCATTCCTTTTGGTTTGGGGAACATGTCAAAATCCCATGCCCAGAGAACTTCAAGTAGAGTTCGCGGAGATGCTCGGTGGACACCCCAGGTAGGGTAAGGATTAGCATTTCCAGACTACTCAGAGAATTTTTATTTTCAGTGATGGATTTTTAGTCCAATTCAAGTTGAAGAAAAGTGGTTTCGTGAAAATCGCACAAAATTATTTTTCAGAAACTCCGGGGTGCCTGGAGGTCGCGGTGCACCACGCGACAGTTGTATTCCAAAACTGAGTCACTCAGATCACACGAGTACCCAAGCATGCTTGAAACTCATTCAAATGCAAGTGCTTCTATCTGCTGTCTTGATTGTTTCCCACTCATTCCTTTTGGTTTGGGGAACATGTCAAAATCCCATGCCCAGAGAACTTCAGGTAGAGCTCGCGGAAATGCTCAGTGGACAACCCAGGCAGGGTAAGGATCACTATTTCCACACAACTCAGAGAATATTTATTTTCAGGGATGGATTTTTAGCCCAATTCAAGTTGATAAAAAGTGGTTTCGTGAAAATCGCAGAAAATTTTTTTTCAGAAACTCCGGGGTGCCTGGAGGTCGCGGTGCACCACGCGACAGTTGTATTCCAAAACTGAGTCACTCAGATCACACGAGTACCCAAGCATGCTTGAAACTCATTCAAATGCAAGTGCTTCTATCTGTTGTCTTGTTTGTTTCCCACTCATTCCTTTTGGTTTGGGGAACATGTCAAAATCCCATGCCCAGAGAACTTCAGGTAGAGTTCGGGGAAATGCTCAGTGGACATCGCAGGCAGGGTAAGGATCAGCATTTACACACTACTCAGAGAATTTTTATTTTCAGGGATGGATTTTTAGCCCAATTCAAGTTGAAGAAAAGTGGTTTCGTGAAAATCGCAGAAAATTTTTTTTCAAAAACTCCGGGGTGCCTGGAGGTCGCGGTGCACCACGCGACAGTTGTATTCCAAAACTGAGTCACTCAGATCACACGAGTACCCAAGCATGCTTGAAACTCATTCAAATGCAAGTGCTTCTATCTGCTGTCTTGATTGTTTCCCACTCATTCCTTTTGGTTTGGGGAACATGTCAAAATCCCATGCCCAGAGAACTTCAGGTAGAGCTCGCGGAAATCCTCAGTGGACAACCCAGGCAGGGTAAGGATCAGTATTTCCACACTACTCAGAGAATTTTTATTTTCAGTGATGGATTTTTAGCCCAATTCAAGTTGAAGAAAAGTGGTTTCGTGAAAATCGCAGAAATTTTTTTTCAGAAACTCCGGGGTGCCTGGAGGTCGCGGTGCACCACGCGACAGTTGTATTCCAAAACTGAATCACTCAGATCACACGAGTACCCAAGCATGCTTGAAACTCATTCAAATGCAAGTGCTTCTATCTGTTGTCTTGATTGTTTCCCACTCATTCCTTTTAGTTTGGGAAACATGTCAAAATCCCATGCCCAGAGAACTTCAAGTAGAGTTCGCGGAAATGCTCAGTGGACAACCCAGGCAGGGTAAGGATCACTATTTCCACACTACTCAGAGAATTTTTTTTTTCAGTGATGGATTTTTAGCCCAATTCAAGTTGAAGAAAATTGGTTTCGTGAAAATCGCAGAAATTTTTTTTTCAGAAACTCTGGGTTGCCTGGAGGTCGCGGTGCACCACGCGACAGTTGTATTGGAAAACTGAGTCACTCAGATCACACGAGTACCCAAGTATGCTTGAAACTCATTCAAATGCAAGTGCTTCTATCTGTTGTCTTGATTGTTTCCCACTCATTCCTTTTGGTTTGGGGAACATGTCAAAATCCCATGCCCAGAGAACTTCAGGTAGAGTTCGGGGAAATGCTCAGTGGACAACCCAGGTAGGGTAAGGATCAGCATTTCCACACAACTCAGAGAATATTTATTTTCAGGGATGGATTTTTAGCCCAATTCAAGTTGATGAAAAGTGGTTTCGTGAAAATCGCAGAAAATTTTTTTTCAGAAACTCTGGGGTGCCTGGAGGTCGCGGTGCACCACGCGACAGTTGTATTCCAAAACTGAGTCACTCAGATCACACGAGTACCCAAGCATGCTTGAAACTCATTCAAATGCAAGTGCTTCTATCTGTTGTCTTGATTGTTTCCCACTCATTCCTTTTAGTTTGGGAAACATATCAAAATCCCATGCCCAGAGAACTTCAAGTAGAGTTCGCGGAAATGCTCAGTGGATAACCCAGGCAGGGTTAGGATCAGCATTTACACACTACTCAGAGAATTTTTATTTTCAGGGATGGATTTTTAGCCCAATTCAAGTTGAAGAAAAGTGGTTTCGTGAAAATCGCAGAAAATTTTTATTCAGAAACTCCGGGGTGCCTGGAGGTCGCGGTGCACCACGCGACAGTTGTGTTCTAAAACTGAGTCACTCAGATCACACGAGTACCCAAGCATGCTTGAAACTCATTCAAATGCAAGTGCTTCTATCTGCTGTCTTGATTGTTTCCCACTCATTCCTTTTGGTTTGGGGAACATGTCAAAATCCCATGCCCAGAGAACTTCAGGTAGAGCTCGCGGAAATGCTCAGTGGACAACCCAGGCAGGGTAAGGATCAGTATTTCCACACTACTCAGAGAATTTTTATTTTCAGTGATGGATTTTTAGCCCAATTCAAGTTGATGAAAAGTGGTTTCGTGAAAATCGCAGAAAATTTTTTTTCAGAAACTCCGGGGTGCCTGGAGGTCGCGGTGCACCACGCGACAGTTGTATTCCAAAACTGAGTCACTCAGATCACACGAGTACCCAAGAATGCTTGAAACTCATTCAAATGCAAGTGCTTCTGTCTGCTGTCTTGATTGTTTCCCACTCATTCCTTTAAGTTTTGGGAACATGTCAAAATCCCATGCCCAGAGAACTTCAGGTAGAGCTCGCGGAAATGCTCAGTGGACAACCCAGGCAGGGTAAATATCACTATTTCCAAACTACTCAGAGAATTTTCATTTTCAGTGATGGATTTTTAGCCCAATTCAAGTTGAAAAAAAGTGGTTTCGTGAAAATCGCAGAAATTTTTTTTTCAGAAACTCCGGGGTGCCTGGAGGTCGTGGTGCACCACGCGACAGTTGTATTCCAAAACTGAATCACTCAGATCAAACGAATACCCAAGCATGCTTGAAACTCATTCAAATGCGAGTGCTTCTATCTGTTGTCTTGATTGTTTCCCACTCATTCCTTTTAGTTTGGGTAACATGTCAAAATCCCATGCCCAGAGAACTTCAAGTAGAGTTCGCGGAAATGCTCAATGGACACCCCAGGTAGGGTAAGGATCAGCATTTCCACACAACTCAGAGAACTTTTATTTTCAGTGATGTTTTTTTAGCCCAATTCAAGTTGAAGAAAAGTGGTTTCGTGAAAATCGCAGAAAATTTTTTTTCAGAAACTCCGGGGTGCCTGGAGGTCGCGGTGCACCACGCGACAGATGTATTCGAAAACTGAGTCACTCAGATCACACGAGTACCCAAGCATGCTTGAAACTCATTCAAATGCAAGTGCTTCTATCTGCTGTCTTGATACTTTCCCACTCATTCCTTTTGGTTTGGGGAACATGTCAAAATCCCATGCCAGAGAACTTCAGGTAGACCTCGCGGAAATGCTCAGTGGACAACCCAGGCAGGGTAAGGATCAGTATTTCCACACTACTCAGAGAATTTTTATTTTCAGTGATGGATTTTTAGCCCAATTCAAGTTGAAGAAAAGTGGTTTCGTGAAAATCGCAGAAAAATTTTTTTCAGAAACTCCGGGGTGCCTGGAGGTCGCGGTGCACCACGCGACAGATGTATTCCAAAACTGAATCACTCAGATCACACGAGTACCCAAGCATGCTTGAAACTCATTCAAATGCAAGTGCTTCTATCTGTTGTCTTGATTGTTTCCCACTCATTCCTTTTAGTTTGGGAAACATGTCAAAATCCCATGCCCAGAGAACTTCAAGTAGAGTTCGCGGAAATGCTCAGTGGACAACCCAGGCAGGGTAAGGATCAGTATTTACACACTACTCAGAGAATTTTTATTTTCAGGGATGGATTTTTAGCCCAATTCAAGTTGATGAAAAGTGGTTTCGTGAAAATCGCAGAAAATTTTTTTTCAGAAACTCCGGGGTGCCTGGAGTTCGCGGTGCACCACGCGACAGTTGTATTCCAAAACTGAATCACTCAGATCACACGAGTACCCAAGCATGCTTGAAACTCATCAAATGCAAGTGCTTCTATCTGTTGTCTTGATTGTTTCCCACTCATTCCTTTTAGTTTGGGAAACATGTCAAAATCCCATGCCCAGAGAACTTCAAGTAGAGTTCGCGGAAATGCTCAGTGGACAACCCAGGCAGGGTAAGGATCAGTATTTACACACTACTCAGAGAATTTTTATTTTCAGGGATGGATTTTTAGCCCAATTCAAGTTGATGAAAAGTGGTTTCGTGAAAATCGCAGAAAATTTTTTTTCAGAAACTCCGGGGTGCCTGGAGGCCGCGGTGCACCACGCGACAGTTGTATTCCAAAACTGAGTCACTCAGATCACACGAGTATCCAAGCATGCTTGAAACTCATTCAAATGCAAGTGCTTCTATCTGTTGTCTTGATTGTTTCCCACTCATTCCTTTTGGTTTGGGGAACATGTCAAAATCCCATGCCCAGAGAACTTCAGGTAGAGTTCGGGGAAATGCTCAGTGGACAACCCAGGCAGGGTAAGGATCAGCATTTACACACTACTCAGAGAATTTTTATTTTCAGGGATGGATTTTTAGCCCAATTCAAGTTGAAGAAAAGTGGTTTCGTGAAAATCGCAGAAAATTTTTTTTCAGAAACTCCGGGGTGCCTGGAGGTCGCGGTGCACCACGCGACAGTTGTATTCGAAAACTGAGTCACTCAGATCACACGAGTACCCAAGCGTGCTTGAAACTCATTCAAATGCAAGTGCTTCTATCTGTTGTCTTGATTGTTTCCCACTCATTCCTTTTGGTTTGGGGAACATGTCAAAATCCCATGCCCAGAGAACTTCAGGTAGAGTTCGGGGAAATGCTCAGTGGACAACCCAGGCAGGGTAAGGATCAGCATTTACACACTACTGAGAGAATTTTTATTTTCAGGGATGGATTTTTAGCCCAATTCAAGTTGAAGAAATGTGGTTTCGTGAAAATCGCAGAAAATTTTTTTTCAGAAACTCCGGGGTGCCTGGAGGTCGCGGTGCACCACGCGACAGTTGTATTCCAAAACTGAATCACTCAGATCACACGAGTACCCAAGCATGCTTGAAACTCATTCAAATGCAAGTCCTTCTATCTGCTGTCTTGATTGTTTCCCACTCATTCCTTTTGGTTTGGGGAACATGTCAAAATCCCATGCCCAGAGAACTTCAGGTAGAGCTCGCGGAAATGCTCAGTGGACAACCCAGGCAGGGTAAGGATCAGTATTTCCACACTACTCAGAGAATTTTTATTTTCAGTGATGGATTTTTAGCCCAATTCAAGTTGAAAAAAAGTGGTTTCGTGAAAATCGCAGAAAATTTTTTTTCAGAAACTCCGGGGTGCCTGGAGGTCGTGGTGCACCACGCGACAGTTGTATTCGAAAACTGAGTCATTCAGATCACACGAGTACCCAAGCATGCTTGAAACTCATTCAAATGCAAGTGCTTCTATCTGTTGTCTTGATAGTTTCCCACTCATTCCTTTTGGTTTGGGGAACATGTCAAAATCCCATGCCCAGAGAACTTCAGGTAGAGTTCGGGGAAATGCTCAGTGGACAACCCAGGCAGGGTAAGGATCAGCATTTACACACTACTCAGAGAATTTTTATTTTCAGGGATGGATTTTTAGCCCAATTCAAGTTGAAGAAAAGTGGTTTCGTGAAAATCGCAGAAAATTTTTTTTCAGAAACTCCGGGGTGCCTGGAGGTCGCGGTGCACCACGCGACAGTTGTATTGGAAAACTGAGTCACTCAGATCACACGAGTACCCAAGTGTGCTTGAAACTCATTCAAATGCAACTGCTTCTATCTGTTGTCTTGATTGTTTCCCACTCATTCCTTTTGGTTTGGGGAACATGTCAAAATCCCATGCCCAGAGAACTTCAGGTAGAGTTCGGGGAAATGCTCAGTGGACAACTCAGGCAGGGTAAGGATCAGCATTTACACACTACTCAGAGAATTTTTATTTTCAGGGATGGATTTTTAGCCCAATTCAAGTTGAAGAAAAGTGGTTTCGTGAAAATCGCAGAAAATTTTTTTTCAGAAACTCCGGGGTGCCTGGAGGTCGCGGTGCACCACGCGACAGTTGTATTCCAAAACTGAGTCACTCAGATCACACGAGTACCCAAGCATGCTTGAAACTCATTCAAATGCAAGAGCTTCTATCTGTTGTCTTGATTGTTTCCCACTCATTCCTTTTGGTTTGGGGAACATGTCAAAATCCCATGCCCAGAGAACTTCAGGTAGAGTTCGCGGAAATGCTCAGTGGACAACCCAGGCAGGGTAAGGATCAGCATTTACACACTACTCAGAGAATTTTTATTTTCAGGGATGGATTTTTAGCCCAATTCAAGTTGAAGAAAAGTGGTTTCGTGAAAATCGCAGAAAAATTTTTTTCAGAAACTCCGGGGTGCCTGGAGGTCGCGGTGCACCACGCGACAGTTGTATTGGAAAACTGAGTCACTCAGATCACACGAGTACCCAAGCATGCTTGAAACTCATTCAAATGCAAATGCTTCTATCTGTTGTCTTGATTGTTTCCCACTCATTCCTTTTGGTTTGGGGAACATGTCAAAATCCCATGCCCAGAGAACTTCAAGTAGAGTTCGCGGAGATGCTCGGTGGACACCCCAGGTAGGGTAAGGATTAGCATTTCCAGACTACTCAGAGAATATTGATTTTCAGGGATGGATTTTTAGCCCAATTCAAGTTGCTGAAAAGTGGTTTCGTGAAAATTGCAGAAAATTTTTTTTCAGAAACTCCGGGGTGCCTTGAGGTTGCGGTGCACCACGCGACAGTTGTGTTCTAAAACTGAGTCACTCAGATCACACGAGTACCCAAGCATGCTTGAAACTCATTCAAATGCAAGAGCTTCTATCTGTTGTCTTGATTGTTTCCCACTCATTCCTTTTGGTTTGGGGAACATGTCAAAATCCCATGCCCAGAGAACTTCAGGTAGAGTTCGCGGAAATGCTCAGTGGACAACCCAGGCAGGGTAAGGATCAGCATTTACACACTACTCAGAGAATTTTTATTTTCAGGGATGGATTTTTAGCCCAATTCAAGTTGAAGAAAAGTGGTTTCGTGAAAATCGCAGAAAATTTTTTTTCAGAAACTCCGGGGTGCCTGGAGGTCGCGGTGCACCACGCGACAGTTGTATTGGAAAACTGAGTCACTCAGATCACACGAGTACCCAAGCATGCTTGAAACTCATTCAAATGCAAGTGCTTCTATCTGTTGTCTTGATTGTTTCCCACTCATTCCTTTTGGTTTGGGGAACATGTCAAAATCCCATGCCCAGAGAACTTCAGATAGAGCTCGCGGAAATGCTCAGTGGACAACCCAGGCAGGGTAAGGATCACTATTTCCACACTACTCAGAGAATTTTTATTTTCAGTGATGGATTTTTAGCCCAATTCAAGTTGAAGAAAATTGGTTTCGTGAAAATCGCAGAAAATTTTTTTTCAGAAACTCCGGGGTGCCTGGAGGTCGCGGTGCACCACGCGACAGTTGTATTCCAAAACTGAATCACTCAGATCACACGAGTACCCAAGCATGCTTGAAACTCATTCAAATGCAAGTTTTTCTATCTGCTGTCTTGATTGTTTCCCACTCATTCCTTTTGGTTTGGGGAACATGTCAAAATCCCATGCCCTGAGAACTTCAGGTAGAGCTCGCGGAAATGCTCAGTGGACAACCCAGGCAGGGTAAGGATCAGTATTTCCACACTACTCAGAGAATTTTTATTTTCAGTGATGGATTTTTAGTCCAATTCAAGTTGAAGAAAAGTGGTTTCGTGAAAATCGCACAAAATTTTTTTTCAGAAACTCCGGGGTGCCTGGAGGTCGCGGTGCACCACGCGACAGTTGTATTCCAAAACTGAGTCACTCAGATCACACGAGTACCCAAGCATGCTTGAAACTCATTCAAATGCAAGTGCTTCTATCTGCTGTCTTGATTGTTTCCCACTCATTCCTTTTGGTTTGGGGAACATGTCAAAATCCCATGCCCAGAGAACTTCAGGTAGAGCTCGCGGAAATGCTCAGTGGACAACCCAGGCAGGGTAAGGATCACTATTTCCAAACTACTCAGAGAATTTTTATTTTCAGTGATGGATTTTTAGCCCAATTCAAGTTGAAGAAAAGTGGTTTCGTGAAATTCGCAGAAAATTTTTTTTCAGAAACTCCGGGGTGCCTGGAGGTCGCGGTGCACCACGCGACAGTTGTATTCCAAAACTGAATCACTCAGATCAAACGAGTACCCAAGCATGCTTGAAACTCATTCAAATGCGAGTGCTTTTGTCTGTTGTCTTGATTGTTTCCCACTTATTCCTTTTAGTTTGGGTAACATGTCAAAATCCAATGCCCAGAGAACTTCAAGTAGAGTTCGCGGAAATGCTCAGTGGACACCCCAGGTAGGGTAAGGATCAGCATTTCCACACAACTCAGAGAATATTTATTTTCAGGGATGGATTTTTAGCCCAATTCAAGTTGATAAAAAGTGGTTTCGTGAAAATCGCAGAAAATTTTTTTTCAGAAACTCCGGGGTGCCTGGAGGTCGCGGTGCACCACGCGACAGTTGTATTCCAAAACTGAGTCACTCAGATCACACGAGTACCCAAGCATGCTTGAAACTCATTCAAATGCAAGTGCTTCTATCTGTTGTCTTGTTTGTTTCCCACTCATTCCTTTTGGTTTGGGGAACATGTCAAAATCCCATGCCCAGAGAACTTCAGGTAGAGTTCGGGGAAATGCTCAGTGGACATCCCAGGCAGGGTAAGGATCAGCATTTACACACTACTCAGAGAATTTTTATTTTCAGGGATGGATTTTTAGCCCAATTCAAGTTGAAGAAAAGTGGTTTCGTGAAAATCGCAGAAAATTTTTTTTCAAAAACTCCGGGGTGCCTGGAGGTCGCGGTGCACCACGCGACAGTTGTATTCCAAAACTGAGTCACTCAGATCACACGAGTATCCAAGCATGCTTGAAACTCATTCAAATGCAAGTGCTTCTATCTGTTGTCTTGATTGTTTCCCACTCATTCCTTTTGGTTTGGGGAACATGTCAAAATCCCATGCCCAGAGAACTTCAGGTAGAGTTCGGGGAAATGCTCAGTGGACAACCCAGGCAGGGTAAGGATCAGCATTTACACACTACTCAGAGAATTTTTATTTTCAGGGATGGATTTTTAGCCCAATTCAAGTTGAAGAAAAGTGGTTTCGTGAAAATCGCAGAAAATTTTTTTTCAGAAACTCCGGGGTGCCTGGAGGTCGCGGTGCACCACGCGACAGTTGTATTCGAAAACTGAGTCACTCAGATCACACGAGTACCCAAGCGTGCTTGAAACTCATTCAAATGCAAGTGCTTCTATCTGTTGTCTTGATTGTTTCCCACTCATTCCTTTTGGTTTGGGGAACATGTCAAAATCCCATGCCCAGAGAACTTCAGGTAGAGTTCGGGGAAATGCTCAGTGGACAACCCAGGCAGGGTAAGGATCAGCATTTACACACTACTGAGAGAATTTTTATTTTCAGGGATGGATTTTTAGCCCAATTCAAGTTGAAGAAATGTGGTTTCGTGAAAATCGCAGAAAATTTTTTTTCAGAAACTCCGGGGTGCCTGGAGGTCGCGGTGCACCACGCGACAGTTGTATTCCAAAACTGAATCACTCAGATCACACGAGTACCCAAGCATGCTTGAAACTCATTCAAATGCAAGTCCTTCTATCTGCTGTCTTGATTGTTTCCCACTCATTCCTTTTGGTTTGGGGAACATGTCAAAATCCCATGCCCAGAGAACTTCAGGTAGAGCTCGCGGAAATGCTCAGTGGACAACCCAGGCAGGGTAAGGATCAGTATTTCCACACTACTCAGAGAATTTTTATTTTCAGTGATGGATTTTTAGCCCAATTCAAGTTGAAAAAAAGTGGTTTCGTGAAAATCGCAGAAAATTTTTTTTCAGAAACTCCGGGGTGCCTGGAGGTCGTGGTGCACCACGCGACAGTTGTATTCGAAAACTGAGTCATTCAGATCACACGAGTACCCAAGCATGCTTGAAACTCATTCAAATGCAAGTGCTTCTATCTGTTGTCTTGATAGTTTCCCACTCATTCCTTTTGGTTTGGGGAACATGTCAAAATCCCATGCCCAGAGAACTTCAGGTAGAGTTCGGGGAAATGCTCAGTGGACAACCCAGGCAGGGTAAGGATCAGCATTTACACACTACTCAGAGAATTTTTATTTTCAGGGATGGATTTTTAGCCCAATTCAAGTTGAAGAAAAGTGGTTTCGTGAAAATCGCAGAAAATTTTTTTTCAGAAACTCCGGGGTGCCTGGAGGTCGCGGTGCACCACGCGACAGTTGTATTGGAAAACTGAGTCACTCAGATCACACGAGTACCCAAGTGTGCTTGAAACTCATTCAAATGCAACTGCTTCTATCTGTTGTCTTGATTGTTTCCCACTCATTCCTTTTGGTTTGGGGAACATGTCAAAATCCCATGCCCAGAGAACTTCAGGTAGAGTTCGGGGAAATGCTCAGTGGACAACTCAGGCAGGGTAAGGATCAGCATTTACACACTACTCAGAGAATTTTTATTTTCAGGGATGGATTTTTAGCCCAATTCAAGTTGAAGAAAAGTGGTTTCGTGAAAATCGCAGAAAATTTTTTTTCAGAAACTCCGGGGTGCCTGGAGGTCGCGGTGCACCACGCGACAGTTGTATTCCAAAACTGAGTCACTCAGATCACACGAGTACCCAAGCATGCTTGAAACTCATTCAAATGCAAGAGCTTCTATCTGTTGTCTTGATTGTTTCCCACTCATTCCTTTTGGTTTGGGGAACATGTCAAAATCCCATGCCCAGAGAACTTCAGGTAGAGTTCGCGGAAATGCTCAGTGGACAACCCAGGCAGGGTAAGGATCAGCATTTACACACTACTCAGAGAATTTTTATTTTCAGGGATGGATTTTTAGCCCAATTCAAGTTGAAGAAAAGTGGTTTCGTGAAAATCGCAGAAAAATTTTTTTCAGAAACTCCGGGGTGCCTGGAGGTCGCGGTGCACCACGCGACAGTTGTATTGGAAAACTGAGTCACTCAGATCACACGAGTACCCAAGCATGCTTGAAACTCATTCAAATGCAAATGCTTCTATCTGTTGTCTTGATTGTTTCCCACTCATTCCTTTTGGTTTGGGGAACATGTCAAAATCCCATGCCCAGAGAACTTCAAGTAGAGTTCGCGGAGATGCTCGGTGGACACCCCAGGTAGGGTAAGGATTAGCATTTCCAGACTACTCAGAGAATATTGATTTTCAGGGATGGATTTTTAGCCCAATTCAAGTTGCTGAAAAGTGGTTTCGTGAAAATTGCAGAAAATTTTTTTTCAGAAACTCCGGGGTGCCTTGAGGTTGCGGTGCACCACGCGACAGTTGTGTTCTAAAACTGAGTCACTCAGATCACACGAGTACCCAAGCATGCTTGAAACTCATTCAAATGCAAGAGCTTCTATCTGTTGTCTTGATTGTTTCCCACTCATTCCTTTTGGTTTGGGGAACATGTCAAAATCCCATGCCCAGAGAACTTCAGGTAGAGTTCGCGGAAATGCTCAGTGGACAACCCAGGCAGGGTAAGGATCAGCATTTACACACTACTCAGAGAATTTTTATTTTCAGGGATGGATTTTTAGCCCAATTCAAGTTGAAGAAAAGTGGTTTCGTGAAAATCGCAGAAAATTTTTTTTCAGAAACTCCGGGGTGCCTGGAGGTCGCGGTGCACCACGCGACAGTTGTATTGGAAAACTGAGTCACTCAGATCACACGAGTACCCAAGCATGCTTGAAACTCATTCAAATGCAAGTGCTTCTATCTGTTGTCTTGATTGTTTCCCACTCATTCCTTTTGGTTTGGGGAACATGTCAAAATCCCATGCCCAGAGAACTTCAGATAGAGCTCGCGGAAATGCTCAGTGGACAACCCAGGCAGGGTAAGGATCACTATTTCCACACTACTCAGAGAATTTTTATTTTCAGTGATGGATTTTTAGCCCAATTCAAGTTGAAGAAAATTGGTTTCGTGAAAATCGCAGAAAATTTTTTTTCAGAAACTCCGGGGTGCCTGGAGGTCGCGGTGCACCACGCGACAGTTGTATTCCAAAACTGAATCACTCAGATCACACGAGTACCCAAGCATGCTTGAAACTCATTCAAATGCAAGTTTTTCTATCTGCTGTCTTGATTGTTTCCCACTCATTCCTTTTGGTTTGGGGAACATGTCAAAATCCCATGCCCTGAGAACTTCAGGTAGAGCTCGCGGAAATGCTCAGTGGACAACCCAGGCAGGGTAAGGATCAGTATTTCCACACTACTCAGAGAATTTTTATTTTCAGTGATGGATTTTTAGTCCAATTCAAGTTGAAGAAAAGTGGTTTCGTGAAAATCGCACAAAATTTTTTTTCAGAAACTCCGGGGTGCCTGGAGGTCGCGGTGCACCACGCGACAGTTGTATTCCAAAACTGAGTCACTCAGATCACACGAGTACCCAAGCATGCTTGAAACTCATTCAAATGCAAGTGCTTCTATCTGCTGTCTTGATTGTTTCCCACTCATTCCTTTTGGTTTGGGGAACATGTCAAAATCCCATGCTCAGAGAACTTCAGGTAGAGCTCGCGGAAATGCTCAGTGGACAACCCAGGCAGGGTAAGGATCACTATTTCCAAACTACTCAGAGAATTTTTATTTTCAGTGATGGATTTTTAGCCCAATTCAAGTTGAAGAAAAGTGGTTTCGTGAAATTCGCAGAAAATTTTTTTTCAGAAACTCCGGGGTGCCTGGAGGTCGCGGTGCACCACGCGACAGTTGTATTCCAAAACTGAATCACTCAGATCAAACGAGTACCCAAGCATGCTTGAAACTCATTCAAATGCGAGTGCTTTTGTCTGTTGTCTTGATTGTTTCCCACTTATTCCTTTTAGTTTGGGTAACATGTCAAAATCCAATGCCCAGAGAACTTCAAGTAGAGTTCGCGGAAATGCTCAGTGGACACCCCAGGTAGGGTAAGGATCAGCATTTCCACACAACTCAGAGAATATTTATTTTCAGGGATGGATTTTTAGCCCAATTCAAGTTGATAAAAAGTGGTTTCGTGAAAATCGCAGAAAATTTTTTTTCAGAAACTCCGGGGTGCCTGGAGGTCGCGGTGCACCACGCGACAGTTGTATTCCAAAACTGAGTCACTCAGATCACACGAGTACCCAAGCATGCTTGAAACTCATTCAAATGCAAGTGCTTCTATCTGTTGTCTTGTTTGTTTCCCACTCATTCCTTTTGGTTTGGGGAACATGTCAAAATCCCATGCCCAGAGAACTTCAGGTAGAGTTCGGGGAAATGCTCAGTGGACATCCCAGGCAGGGTAAGGATCAGCATTTACACACTACTCAGAGAATTTTTATTTTCAGGGATGGATTTTTAGCCCAATTCAAGTTGAAGAAAAGTGGTTTCGTGAAAATCGCAGAAAATTTTTTTTCAAAAACTCCGGGGTGCCTGGAGGTCGCGGTGCACCACGCGACAGTTGTATTCCAAAACTGAGTCACTCAGATCACACGAGTACCCAAGCATGCTTGAAACTCATTCAAATGCAAGTGCTTCTATCTGCTGTCTTGATTGTTTCCCACTCATTCCTTTTGGTTTGGGGAACATGTCAAAATCCCATGCCCAGAGAACTTCAGGTAGGGCTCGCGGAAATCCTCAGTGGACAACCCAGGCAGGGTAAGGATCAGTATTTCCACACTACTCAGAGAATTTTTATTTTCAGTGATGGATTTTTAGCCCAATTCAAGTTGAAGAAAAGTGGTTTCGTGAAAATCGCAGAAATTTTTTTTCAGAAACTCCGGGGTGCCTGGAGGTCGCGGTGCACCACGCGACAGTTGTATTCCAAAACTGAATCACTCAGATCACACGAGTACCCAAGCATGCTTGAAACTCATTCAAATGCAAGTGCTTCTATCTGTTGTCTTGATTGTTTCCCACTCATTCCTTTTAGTTTGGGAAACATGTCAAAATCCCATGCCCAGAGAACTTCAAGTAGAGTTCGCGGAAATGCTCAGTGGACAACCCAGGCAGGGTAAGGATCACTATTTCCACACTACTCAGAGAATTTTTTTTTTCAGTGATGGATTTTTAGCCCAATTCAAGTTGAAGAAAATTGGTTTCGTGAAAATCGCAGAAATTTTTTTTTCAGAAACTCTGGGTTGCCTGGAGGTCGCGGTGCACCACGCGACAGTTGTATTGGAAAACTGAGTCACTCAGATCACACGAGTACCCAAGTATGCTTGAAACTCATTCAAATGCAAGTGCTTCTATCTGTTGTCTTGATTGTTTCCCACTCATTCCTTTTGGTTTGGGGAACATGTCAAAATCCCATGCCCAGAGAACTTCAGGTAGAGTTCGGGGAAATGCTCAGTGGACAACCCAGGTAGGGTAAGGATCAGCATTTCCACACAACTCAGAGAATATTTATTTTCAGGGATGGATTTTTAGCCCAATTCAAGTTGATGAAAAGTGGTTTCGTGAAAATCGCAGAAAATTTTTTTTCAGAAACTCCGGGGTGCCTGGAGGTCGCGGTGCACCACGCGACAGTTGTATTCCAAAACTGAGTCACTCAGATCACACGAGTACCCAAGCATGCTTGAAACTCATTCAAATGCAAGTGCTTCTATCTGTTGTCTTGATTGTTTCCCACTCATTCCTTTTAGTTTGGGAAACATATCAAAATCCCATGCCCAGAGAACTTCAAGTAGAGTTCGCGGAAATGCTCAGTGGATAACCCAGGCAGGGTTAGGATCAGCATTTACACACTACTCAGAGAATTTTTATTTTCAGGGATGGATTTTTAGCCCAATTCAAGTTGAAGAAAAGTGGTTTCGTGAAAATCGCAGAAAATTTTTATTCAGAAACTCCGGGGTGCCTGGAGGTCGCGGTGCACCACGCGACAGTTGTGTTCTAAAACTGAGTCACTCAGATCACACGAGTACCCAAGAATGCTTGAAACTCATTCAAATGCAAGTGCTTCTATCTGTTGTCTTGATTGTTTCCCACTCATTCCTTTTGGTTTGGGGAACATATCAAAATCCCATGCCCAGAGAACTTCAGGTAGAGCTCGCGGAAATGCTCAGTGGACAACCCAGGCAGGGTAAGGATCAGTATTTCCACACTACTCAGAGAATTTTTATTTTCAGTGATGGATTTTTAGCCCAATTCAAGTTGAAAAAAAGTGGTTTCGTGAAAATCGCAGAAAATTTTTTTTCAGAAACTCCGGGGTGCCTGGAGGTCGTGGTGCACCACGCGACAGTTGTATTCCAAAACTGAATCACTCAGATCAAACGAATACCCAAGCATGCTTGAAACTCATTCAAATGCGAGTGCTTCTATCTGTTGTCTTGATTGTTTCCCACTCATTCCTTTTAGTTTGGGTAACATGTCAAAATCCCATGCCCAGAGAACTTCAAGTAGAGTTCGCGGAAATGCTCAATGGACACCCCAGGTAGGGTAAGGATCAGCATTTCCACACAACTCAGAGAACTTTTATTTTCAGTGATGTTTTTTTAGCCCAATTCAAGTTGAAGAAAAGTGGTTTCGTGAAAATCGCAGAAAATTTTTTTTCAGAAACTCCGGGGTGCCTGGAGGTCGCGGTGCACCACGCGACAGATGTATTCGAAAACTGAATCACTCAGATCACACGAGTACCCAAGCATGCTTGAAACTCATTCAAATGCAAGTGCTTCTATCTGCTGTCTTGATACTTTCCCACTCATTCCTTTTGGTTTGGGGAACATGTCAAAATCCCATGCCAGAGAACTTCAGGTAGACCTCGCGGAAATGCTCAGTGGACAACCCAGGCAGGGTAAGGATCAGTATTTCCACACTACTCAGAGAATTTTTATTTTCAGTGATGGATTTTTAGCCCAATTCAAGTTGAAGAAAAGTGGTTTCGTGAAAATCGCAGAAAAATTTTTTTCAGAAACTCCGGGGTGCCTGGAGGTCGCGGTGCACCACGCGACAGATGTATTCCAAAACTGAATCACTCAGATCACACGAGTACCCAAGCATGCTTGAAACTCATTCAAATGCAAGTGCTTCTATCTGTTGTCTTGATTGTTTCCCACTCATTCCTTTTAGTTTGGGAAACATGTCAAAATCCCATGCCCAGAGAACTTCAAGTAGAGTTCGCGGAAATGCTCAGTGGACAACCCAGGCAGGGTAAGGATCAGTATTTACACACTACTCAGAGAATTTTTATTTTCAGGGATGGATTTTTAGCCCAATTCAAGTTGATGAAAAGTGGTTTCGTGAAAATCGCAGAAAATTTTTTTTCAGAAACTCCGGGGTGCCTGGAGGTCGCGGTGCACCACGCGACAGTTGTATTCCAAAACTGAATCACTCAGATCACACGAGTACCCAAGCATGCTTGAAACTCATCAAATGCAAGTGCTTCTATCTGTTGTCTTGATTGTTTCCCACTCATTCCTTTTAGTTTGGGAAACATGTCAAAATCCCATGCCCAGAGAACTTCAAGTAGAGTTCGCGGAAATGCTCAGTGGACAACCCAGGCAGGGTAAGGATCAGTATTTACACACTACTCAGAGAATTTTTATTTTCAGGGATGGATTTTTAGCCCAATTCAAGTTGATGAAAAGTGGTTTCGTGAAAATCGCAGAAAATTTTTTTTCAGAAACTCCGGGGTGCCTGGAGGCCGCGGTGCACCACGCGACAGTTGTATTCCAAAACTGAGTCACTCAGATCACACGAGTATCCAAGCATGCTTGAAACTCATTCAAATGCAAGTGCTTCTATCTGTTGTCTTGATTGTTTCCCACTCATTCCTTTTGGTTTGGGGAACATGTCAAAATCCCATGCCCAGAGAACTTCAGGTAGAGTTCGGGGAAATGCTCAGTGGACAACCCAGGCAGGGTAAGGATCAGCATTTACACACTACTCAGAGAATTTTTATTTTCAGGGATGGATTTTTAGCCCAATTCAAGTTGAAGAAAAGTGGTTTCGTGAAAATCGCAGAAAATTTTTTTTCAGAAACTCCGGGGTGCCTGGAGGTCGCGGTGCACCACGCGACAGTTGTATTCGAAAACTGAGTCACTCAGATCACACGAGTACCCAAGCGTGCTTGAAACTCATTCAAATGCAATTGCTTCTATCTGTTGTCTTGATTGTTTCCCACTCATTCCTTTTGGTTTGGGGAACATGTCAAAATCCCATGCCCAGAGAACTTCAGGTAGAGTTCGGGGAAATGCTCAGTGGACAACCCAGGCAGGGTAAGGATCAGCATTTACACACTACTGAGAGAATTTTTATTTTCAGGGATGGATTTTTAGCCCAATTCAAGTTGAAGAAATGTGGTTTCGTGAAAATCGCAGAAAATTTTTTTTCAGAAACTCCGGGGTGCCTGGAGGTCGCGGTGCACCACGCGACAGTTGTATTCCAAAACTGAATCACTCAGATCACACGAGTACCCAAGCATGCTTGAAACTCATTCAAATGCAAGTGTTTCTATCTGTTGTCTTGATTGTTTCCCACTCATTCCTTTTAGTTTGGGTAACATGTCAAAATCCCATGCCCAGAGAACTTCAAGTAGAGTTCGCGGAAATGCTCAGTGGACACCCCAGGTAGGGTAAGGATCAGCATTTCCACACAACTCAGAGAATATTTATTTTCAGGGATGGATTTTTAGCCAAATTCAAGTTGATGAAAAGTGGTTTCGTGAAAATCGCAGAAAATGTTTTTTCAGAAACTCCGGGGTGCCTGGAGGTCGCGGTGCACCACGCGACAGTTGTATTCCAAAACTGAGTCACTCAGATCACACGAGTAGCCAAGCATGCTTGAAACTCATTCAAATGCAAGTCCTTCTATCTGCTGTCTTGATTGTTTCCCACTCATTCCTTTTGGTTTGGGGAACATGTCAAAATCCCATGCCCAGAGAACTTCAGGTAGAGCTCGCGGAAATGCTCAGTGGACAACCCAGGCAGGGTAAGGATCAGTATTTCCACACTACTCAGAGAATTTTTATTTTCAGTGATGGATTTTTAGCCCAATTCAAGTTGAAAAAAAGTGGTTTCGTGAAAATCGCAGAAAATTTTTTTTCAGAAACTCCGGGGTGCCTGGAGGTCGTGGTGCACCACGCGACAGTTGTATTCGAAAACTGAGTCATTCAGATCACACGAGTACCCAAGCATGCTTGAAACTCATTCAAATGCAAGTGCTTCTATCTGTTGTCTTGATAGTTTCCCACTCATTCCTTTTGGTTTGGGGAACATGTCAAAATCCCATGCCCAGAGAACTTCAGGTAGAGTTCGGGGAAATGCTCAGTGGACAACCCAGGCAGGGTAAGGATCAGCATTTACACACTACTCAGAGAATTTTTATTTTCAGGGATGGATTTTTAGCCCAATTCAAGTTGAAGAAAAGTGGTTTCGTGAAAATCGCAGAAAATTTTTTTTCAGAAACTCCGGGGTGCCTGGAGGTCGCGGTGCACCACGCGACAGTTGTATTGGAAAACTGAGTCACTCAGATCACACGAGTACCCAAGTGTGCTTGAAACTCATTCAAATGCAACTGCTTCTATCTGTTGTCTTGATTGTTTCCCACTCATTCCTTTTGGTTTGGGGAACATGTCAAAATCCCATGCCCAGAGAACTTCAGGTAGAGTTCGGGGAAATGCTCAGTGGACAACCCAGGCAGGGTAAGGATCAGCATTTACACACTACTCAGAGAATTTTTATTTTCAGGGATGGATTTTTAGCCCAATTCAAGTTGAAGAAAAGTGGTTTCGTGAAAATCGCAGAAAATTTTTTTTCAGAAACTCCGGGGTGCCTGGAGGTCGCGGTGCACCACGCGACAGTTGTATTCCAAAACTGAGTCACTCAGATCACACGAGTACCCAAGCATGCTTGAAACTCATTCAAATGCAAGAGCTTCTATCTGTTGTCTTGATTGTTTCCCACTCATTCCTTTTGGTTTGGGGAACATGTCAAAATCCCATGCCCAGAGAACTTCAGGTAGAGTTCGCGGAAATGCTCAGTGGACAACCCAGGCAGGGTAAGGATCAGCATTTACACACTACTCAGAGAATTTTTATTTTCAGGGATGGATTTTTAGCCCAATTCAAGTTGAAGAAAAGTGGTTTCGTGAAAATCGCAGAAAATTTTTTTTCAGAAACTCCGGGGTGCCTGGAGGTCGCGGTGCACCACGCGACAGTTGTATTCCAAAACTGAGTCACTCAGATCACACGAGTACCCAAGCATGCTTGAAACTCATTCAAATGCAAGTGCTTCTATCTGCTGTCTTGATTGTTTCCCACTCATTCCTTTTGGTTTGGGGAACATGTCAAAATCCCATGCCCAGAGAACTTCAGGTAGAGCTCGCGGAAATGCTCAGTGGACAACCCAGGCAGGGTAAGGATCAGTATTTCCACACTACTCAGAGAATTTTTATTTTCAGTGATGGATTTTTAGCCCAATTCAAGTTGAAGAAAAGTGGTTTCGTGAAAATCGCAGAAAATTTTTTTTCAGAAACTCCGGGGTGCCTGGAGGTCGCGGTGCACCACGCGACAGTTCTATTCCAAAACTGAATCACTCAGATCACACGAGTACCCAAGCATGCTTGAAACTCATTCAAATGCAAGTGCTTCTATCTGTTGTCTTGATTATTTCCCACTCATTCCTTTTAGTTTGGGAAACATGTCAAAATCCCATGCCCAGAGAACTTCAAGTAGAGTTCGCGGAAATGCTCAGTGGACAACCCAGGCAGGGTAAGGATCACTATTTCCACACTACTCAGAGAATTTTTTTTTTCAGTGATGGATTTTTAGCCCAATTCAAGTTGAAGAAAATTGGTTTCGTGAAAATCGCAGAAAATTTTTTTTCAGAAACTCCGGGTTGCCTGGAGGTCGCGGTGCACACGCGACAGTTGTATTGGAAAACTGAGTCACTCAGATCACACGAGTACCCAAGTATGCTTGAAACTCATTCAAATGCAAGTGCTTCTATCTGTTGTCTTGATTGTTTCCCACTCATTCCTTTTGGTTTGGGGAACATGTCAAAATCCCATGCCCAGAGAACTTCAGGTAGAGTTCGGGGAAATGCTCAGTGGACAACCCAGGCAGGGTAAGGATCAGTATTTACACACTACTCAGAGAATTTTTATTTTCAGGGATGGATTTTTAGACCAATTCAAGTCAAAGAAAAGTGGTTTCGTGAAAATCGCAGAAAATTTTTTTTCAGAAACTCCGGGGTGCCTGGAGGTCGCGGTGCACCACGCGACAGTTGTATTGGAAAACTGAGTCACTCAGATCACACGAGTACCCAAGCATGCTTGAAACTCATTCAAATGCAAGTGCTTCTATCTGTTGTCTTGATTGTTTCCCACTCATTCCTTTTGGTTTGGGGAACATGTCAAAATCCCATGCCCAGAGAACTTCAAGTAGAGTTCGCGGAGATGCTCGGTGGACACCCCAGGTAGGGTAAGGATTAGCATTTCCACACTACTCAGAGAATATTGATTTTCAGGGATGGATTTTTAGCCCAATTCAAGTTGCTGAAAAGTGGTTTCGTGAAAATTGCAGAAAATTTTTTTTCAGAAACTCCGGGGTGCCTTGAGGTTGCGGTGCACCACGCGACAGTTGTGTTCTAAAACTGAGTCACTCAGATCACACGAGTACCCAAGTATGCTTGAAACTCATACAAATGCATGTGCTTCTATCTGTTGTCTTGATTGTTTCCCACTCATTCCTTTTGGTTTGGGGAACATGTCAAAATCCCATGCCCAGAGAACTTCAGGTAGAGCTCGCGGAAATGCTCAGTGGACAACCCAGGCAGGGTAAGGATCACTATTTCCACACTACTCAGAGAATTTTTTTTTTCAGTGATGGATTTTTAGCCCAATTCAAGTTGAAGAAAATTGGTTTCGTGAAAATCGCAGAAAATTTTTTTTCAGAAACTCCGGGTTGCCTGGAGGTCGCGGTGCACCACGCGACAGTTGTATTGGAAAACTGAGTCACTCAGATCACACGAGTACCCAAGTATGCTTGAAACTCATTCAAATACAAGTGCTTCTATCTGTTGTCTTGATTGCTTCCCACTCATTCCTTTTGGTTTGGGGAACATGTCAAAATCCCATGCCCAGAGAACTTCAGGTAGAGCTCGCGGAAATGCTCAGTGGACAACCCAGGCAGGGTAAGGATCACTATTTCCACACTACTCAGAGAATTTTTATTTTCAGTGATGGATTTTTAGCCCAATTCAAGTTGAAGAAAAGTGGTTTCGTGAAAATCGCAGAAAATTTTTTTTCAGAAACTCCGGGTTGCCTGGAGGTCGCGGTGCACCACGCGACAGTTGTATTCGAAAACTGAGTCACTCAGATCACACGAGTACCCAAGCATGCTTGAAACTCATTCAAATGCAAGTGCTTCTATCTGTTGTCTTGATTGTTTCCCACTCATTCCTTTTGGTTTGGGGAACATGTCAAAATCCCATGCCCAAAGAACTTCAGGTAGAGTTCGGGAAAATGCTCAGTGGACAAACCAGGCAGGGTAAGGATCAGTATTTCCACACTACTCAGAGAATATTTATTTTCAGTGATGGATTTTTAGCCCAATTCAAGTTGAAGAAAAGTGGTTTCGTGAAAATCGCAGAAAATTTTTTTTCAGAAACTCCTGGGTGCCTGGAGGTCGCGGTTCACCACGCGACAGTTGTATTCCAAAACTGAGTCACTCAGATCACACGAATACCCAAGCATGCTTGAAACTCATTTAAATGCAAGTGCTTCTATCTGTTGTCTTGATTGTTTCCCACTCATTCCTTTTGGTTTGGGGAACATGTCAAAATCCCATGCCCAGAGAACTTCAGGTAGAGTTCGGGGAAATGCTCAGTGGACAACCCAGGCAGGGTAAGGATCAGCATTTACACACTACTCAGAGAATTTTTATTTTCAGGGATGGATTTTTAGCCCAATTCAAGTTGAAGAAAAGTGGTTTCGTGAAAATCGCAGAAATTTTTTTTTCAGAAACTCCGGGGTGCCTGGAGGTCGCGGTGCACCACGCGACAGTTGTATTCCAAAACTGAGTCACGCAGATCACACGAGTACCCAAGCATGCTTGAAACTCATTCAAATGCAAGTGCTTCTATCTCTTGTCTTGATTGTTTCCCACTCATTCCTTTTGGTTTGGGGAACATGTCAAAATCCCATGCCCAGAGAACTTCAAGTAGAGCTCGCGGAAATGCTCAGTGGACAACCCAGGCAGGGTAAGGATCAGTATTTCCACACTACTCAGAGAATTTTTATTTTCAGTGATGGATTTTTAGCCCAATTCAAGTTGAAGAAAAGTGGTTTCGTGAAAATCGCAGAAAATTTTTTTTCAGAAACTCCGGGGTGCCTGGAGGTCGCGGTGCACCACGCGACAGTTGTATTCCAAATCTGAGTCACTCAGATCACACGAGTACCCAAGCATGCTTGAAACTCATTCAAATGCAAGTGCTTCTATCTGTTGTCTTGATTGTTTCCCACTCATTCCTTTTGGTTTGGGGAACATGTCAAAATCCCATGCCCAGAGAACTTCAGGTAGAGCTCGCGGAAATGCTCAGTGGACAACCCAGGCAGGGTAAGGATCAGTATTTCCACACTACTCAGAGAATTTTTATTTTCAGTGATGGATTTTTAGCCCAATTCAAGTTGAAGAAAAGTGGTTTCGTGAAAATCGCAGAAAATTTTTTTTCAGAAACTTCGGGGTGCCTGGAGGTCGCGGTGCACCACGCGACAGTTGTATTCGAAAACTGAGTCACTCAGATCACACGAGTACCCAAGCATGCTTGAAACTCATTCAAATGCAAGTGCTTCTATCTGTTGTCTTGATTGTTTCCCACTCATTCCTTTTGGTTTGGGGAATATGTCAAAATCCCATGCCCAGAGAACTTCAAGTAGAGTTCGCGGAAATGCTCAGTGGACACCCCAGGTAGGGTAAGGATCAGCATTTCCACACTACTCAGAGAATATTGATTTTCAGGGATGGATTTTTAGCCCAATTCAAGTTGATGAAAAGTGGTTTCGTGAAAATTGCAGAAAATTTTTTTTCAGAAACTCAGGGGTGCCTTGAGGTCGCGATGCACCACGTGACAGTTGTATTAAAAAACTGAGTCACTCAGATCACACAAGTACCCAAGCATGTTTGAAACTCATTCAAATGCAAGTGCCTCTGTCTGTTGTCTTGATTGTTTTCCACTCATTCCGTTTGGTTTGGTGAACATGTCAAAATCCCATGCCCAGAGAACTTCAGGAAGAGTTCGGGGAAATGCTCTGTGGACATCCCAGGCAGGGTAAGGATCAGCATTTACACACTACTCAGAGAATTTTTATTTTCAGGGATGGATTTTTAGCCCAATTCAAGTTGAAGAAAAGTGGTTTCGTGAAAATCGCAGAAAATTTTTTTTCAGAAACTCCGGGGTGCCTGGAGGTCGCGGTGCACCACGCGACAGTTGTATTCCAAAACTGAGTCACTCAGATCACACGAGTACCCAAGCATGCTTGAAACTCATTCAAATGCAAGTGCTTCTATCTGTTGTCTTGATTGTTTCCCACTCATTCCTTTTGGTTTGGGGAACATGTCAAAATCCCATGCCCAGAGAACTTCAAGTAGAGCTCGCGGAAATGCTCAGTGGACAAACCAGGCAGGGTAAGGATCAGTATTTCCACACTACTCAGAGAATTTTTATTTTCAGTGATGGATTTTTAGCCCAATTCAAGTTGAAGAAAAGTGGTTTCGTGAAAATCGCAGAAATTTTTTTTTCAGAAACTCCGGGGTGCCTGGAGGTCGCGGTGCACCACGTGACAGTTGTATTCGAAAACTGAGTCACTCAGATCACACGAGTACCCAAGCATGCTTGAAACTCATTCAAATGCAAGTGCCTCTATCTGTTGTCTTGATTGTTTCCCACTCATTCCTTTTGGTTTGGGGAACATGTCAAAATCCCATGCCCAAAGAACTTCAGGTAGAGTTCGGGAAAATGCTCAGTGGACAACCCAGGCAGGGTAAGGATCAGCATTTACACACTACTCAGAGAATTTTTATTTTCAGGGATGGATTTTTAGCCCAATTCAAGTTGAAGAAAAGTGGTTTCGTGAAAATCGCAGAAATTTTTTTTTCAGAAACTCCGGGGTGCCTGGAGGTCGCGGTGCACCACGCGACAGTTGTATTCGAAAACTGAGTCACTCAGATCACACGAGTACCCAAGCATGCTTGAAACTCATTCAAATGCAAGTGCCTCTATCTGTTGTCTTGATTGTTTCCCACTCATTCCTTTTGGTTTGGGGAACATGTCAAAATCCCATGCCCAGAGAACTTCAGGTAGAGCTTGCGGAAATGCTCAGTAGACAACCCAGGCAGGGTAAGGATCAGTATTTCCACACTACTCAGAGAATATTTATTTTCAGGGATGGATTTTTAGCCCAATTCAAGTTGATGAAAAGTGGTTTCGTGAAAATCGCAGAAAATTTTTTTTCAGAAACTCCGGGGTGCCTGGAGGTCGCGGTGCACCACGCGACAGTTGTATTCCAAAACTGAGTCACTCAGATCACACGAGTACCCAAGCATGCTTGAAACTCATTCAAATGCAAGTGCCTCTATCTGTTGTCTTGATTGTTTTCCACTCATTCCGTTTGGTTTGGTGAACATGTCAAAATCCCATGCCCAGAGAACTTCAGGAAGAGTTCGGGGAAATGCTCAGTGGACAACCCAGACAGGGTAAGGATCAGCATTTACACACTACTCAGAGAATTTTTATTTTCAGGGATGGATTTTTAGCCCAATTCAAGTTGAAGAAAAGTGGTTTCGTGAAAATCGCAGAAAATTTTTTTTCAGAAACTCCGGGGTGCCTGGAGGTCGCGGTGCACCACGCGACAGTTGTATTCCAAAACTGAGTCACTCAGATCACACGAGAACCCAAGCATGCTTGAAACTCATTCAAATGCAAGTGCTTCTATCTGTTGTCTTGACTGTTTCCCACTCATTCCTTTTGGTTTGGGGAACATGTCAAAATCCCATACCCAGAGAACTTCAAGTAGAGCTCGCGGAAATGCTCAGTGGACAACCCAGGCAGGGTAAGGATCAGTATTTCCACACTACTCAGAGAATTTTTATTTTCAGTTATGGATTTTTAGCCCAATTCAAGTTGAAGAAAAGTGGTTTCGTGAAAATCGCAGAAAATTTTTTTTCAGAAACTCCGGGGTGCCTGGAGGTCGCGGTGCACCACGCGACAGTTGTATTCCAAAACTGAGTCACTCAGATCACACGAGTACCCAAGCATGCTTGAAACTCATTCAAATGCAAGTGCTTCTATCTGTTGTCTTGATTGTTTCCCACTCATTCCTTCTGGTTTGGGGAACATTTCAAAATCCCATGCCCAGAGAACTTCAAGTAGAGTTCGCGGAAATGCTCAGTGGACACCCCTGGTAGGGTAAGGATCAGCATTTCCACACTACTCAGAGAATATTTATTTTCAGTGATGAATTTTTAGCCCAATTCAAGTTGAAGAAAAGTGGTTTCGTGAAAATCGCAGAAAATTTTTTTTCAGAAACTCCGGGGTGCCTGGAGGTCGCGGTGCACCACGCGACAGTTGTATTCGAAAACTGAGTCACTCAGATCACACGAGTACCCAAGCATGCTTGAAACTCATTCAAATGCAAGTGCTTCTATCTGTTGTCTTGATTGTTTCCCACTCATTCCTTTTGGTTTGGGGAACATGTCAATATCCCATGCCCAGAGAACTTCAAGTAGAGCTCGCGGAAATGCTCAGTGGACAACACAGGCAGGGTAAGGATCAGTATTTCCACACTACTCAGAGAATTTTTATTTTCAGTGATGGATTTTTAGCCCAATTCAAGTTGAAGAAAAGTGGTTTCGTGAAAATCGCAGAAAATTTTTTTTCAGAAACTCCGGGGTGCCTGGAGGTCGCGGTGCACCACGCGACAGTTGTATTCCAAAACTGAGTCACTCAGATCACACGAGTACCCAAGCATGCTTGAAACTCATTCAAATGCAAGTGCTTCTATCTGTTGTCTTGATTGTTTCCCACTCATTCCTTTTGGTTTGGGGAACATGTCAAAATCCCATGCCCAGAGAACTTCAGGTAGAGCTCGCGGAAATGCTCAGTGGACAAACCAGGCAGGGTAAGGATCAGTATTTCCACACTACTCAGAGAATTTTTATTTTCAGTGATGGATTTTTAGCCCAATTCAAGTTGAAGAAAAGTGGTTTCGTGAAAATCGCAGAAAATTTTTTTTCAGAAACTCCGGGGTGCCTGGAGGTCGCGGTGCACCACGCGACAGTTGTATTCCAAATCTGAGTCACTCAGATCACACAAGTACCCAAGCATGTTTGAAAATCATTCAAATGCAAGTGCCTCTGTCTGTTGTCTTGATTGTTTTCCACTCATTCCGTTTGGTTGGGTGAACATGTCAAAATCCCATGCCCAGAGAACTTCAGGAAGAGTTCGGGGAAATGCTCAGTGGACATCCCAGGCAGGGTAAGGATCAGCATTTACACACTACTCAGAGAATTTTTATTTTCAGGGATGGATTTTTAGCCCAATTCAAGTTGAAGAAAAGTGGTTTCGTGAAAATCGCAGAAAATTTTTTTTCAGAAACTCCGGGGTGCCTGGAGGTCGCGGTGCACCCCGCGACAGTTGTATTCGAAAACTGAGTCACTCAGATCACACGAGTACCCAAGCATGCTTGAAACTCATTCAAATGCAAGTGCTTCTATCTGTTGTCTTCATTGTTTCCCACTCATTCCTTTTGGTTTGGGGAACATGTCAAAATCCCATGCCCAGAGAACTTCAGGTAGAGCTCGCGGAAATGCTCAGTAGACAACCCAGGCAGGGTAAGGATCAGTATTTCCACACTACTCAGAGAATATTTATTTTCAGGGATGGATTTTTAGCCCAATTCAAGTTGATGAAAAGTGGTTTCGTGAAAATCGCAGAAAATTTTTTTTCAGAAACTCCGGGGTGCCTGGAGGTCGCGGTGCACCACGCGACAGTTGTATTCCAAAACTGAGTCACTCAGATCACACGAGTAGCCAAGCATGCTTGAAACTCATTCAAATGCAAGTGCTTCTGTCTGTTGTCTTGATTGTTTCCCACTCATTCCTCTTGGTTTGGGGAACATGTCAAAATCCCATGCCCAGAGAACTTCAAGTAGAGTTCGCGGAAATGCTCAGTGGACACCCCAGGTAGGGTAAGGATCAGCATTTCCACACTACTCAGAGAATATTTATTTTCAGGGATGGATTTTTAGCCCAATTCAAGTTGAAGAAATGTGGTTTCGTGAAAATCGCAGAAAATTTTTTTTCAGAAACTCCGGGGTGCCTGGAGGTCGCGGTGCACCACGCGACAGTTGTATTCGAAAACAGAGTCACTCAGATCACACGAGTACCCAAGCATGCTTGAAACTCATTCAAATGCAAGTGCTTCTATCTGTTGTCTTGATTGTTTCCCACTCATTCCTTTTGGTTTGGGGAACATGTCAAAATCCCATGCCCAGTGAACTTCAGGTAGAGTTCGGGGAAATGCTCAGTGGACAACCCAGGCAGGGTAAGGATCAGCATTTACACACTACTCAGAGAATTTTTATTTTCAGGGATGGATTTTTAGCCCAATTCAAGTTGATGAAAAGTGGTTTCGTAAAAATTGCAGAAAATTTTTTTTCAGAAACTCCGGGGTGCCTTGAGGTCGCGATGCACCACGTGACAGTTGTAATAAAAAACTGAGTCACTCAGATCACACGAGTACCCAAGCATGCTTGAAACTCATTCAAATGCAAGTGCCTCTATCTGTTGTCTTGATTGTTTCCCACTCATTCCTTTTGGTTTGGGGAACATGTCAAAATCCCATGCCCAAAGAACTTCAGGTAGAGTTCGGGGAAATGCTCAGTGGACAACCCAGGCAGGGTAAGGATCAGCATTTACACACTACTCAGAGAATTTTTATTTTCAGGGATGGATTTTTAGCCCAATTCAAGTTGAAGAAGAGTGGTTTCGTGAAAATCGCAGAAAATTTTTTTTCAGAAACTCCGGGGTGCCTGGAGGTCGCGGTGCACCCCGCGACAGTTGTATTCGAAAACTGAGTCACTCAGATCACACGAGTACCCAAGCATGCTTGAAACTCATTCAAATGCAAGTGCTTCTATCTGTTGTCTTGATTGTTTCCCACTCATTCCTTTTGGTTTGGGGAACATGTCAAAATCCCATGCCCAGAGAACTTCAGGTAGAGCTCGCGGAAATGCTCAGTAGACAACCCAGGCAGGGTAAGGATCAGTATTTCCACACTACTCAGAGAATATTTATTTTCAGGGATGGATTTTTAGCCCAATTCAAGTTGATGAAAAGTGGTTTCGTGAAAATCGCAGAAAATTTTTTTTCAGAAACTCCGGGGTGCCTGGAGGTCGCGGTGCACCACGCGACAGTTGTATTCCAAAACTGAGTCACTCAGATCACACGAGTACCCAAGCATGCTTGAAACTTATTCAAATGCAAGTGCTTCTATCTGTTGTCTTGATTGTTTCCCACTCATTCCTTCTGGTTTGGGGAACATTTCAAAATCCCATGCCCAGAGAACTTCAAGTAGAGTTCGCGGAAATGCTCAGTGGACACCCCTGGTAGGGTAAGGATCAGCATTTCCACACTACTCAGAGAATATTTATTTTCAGTGATGAATTTTTAGCCCAATTCAAGTTGAAGAAAAGTGGTTTCGTGAAAATCGCAGAAAATTTTTTTTCAGAAACTCCGGGGTGCCTGGAGGTCGCGGTGCACCACGCGACAGTTGTATTCGAAAACTGAGTCACTCAGATCACACGAGTACCCAAGCATGCTTGAAACTCATTCAAATGCAAGTGCTTCTATCTGTTGTCTTGATTGTTTCCCACTCATTCCTTTTGGTTTGGGGAACATGTCAATATCCCATGCCCAGAGAACTTCAAGTAGAGCTCGCGGAAATGCTCAGTGGACAACCCAGGCAGGGTAAGGATCAGTATTTCCACACTACTCAGAGAATTTTTATTTTCAGTGATGGATTTTTAGCCCAATTCAAGTTGAAGAAAAGTGGTTTCGTGAAAATCGCAGAAAATTTTTTTTCAGAAACTCCGGGGTGCCTGGAGGTCGCGGTGCACCACGCGACAGTTGTATTCCAAAACTGAGTCACTCAGATCACACGAGTACCCAAGCATGCTTGAAACTCATTCAAATGCAAGTGCTTCTATCTGTTGTCTTGATTGTTTCCCACTCATTCCTTTTGGTTTGGGGAACATGTCAAAATCCCATGCCCAGAGAACTTCAGGTAGAGCTCGCGGAAATGCTCAGTGGACAAACCAGGCAGGGTAAGGATCAGTATTTCCACACTACTCAGAGAATATTTATTTTCAGTGATGGATTTTTAGCCCAATTCAAGTTGAAGAAAAGTGGTTTCGTGAAAATCGCAGAAAATTTTTTTTCAGAAACTCCTGGGTGCCTGGAGGTCGCGGTGCACCACGCGACAGTTGTATTCCAAAACTGAGTCACTCAGATCACACGAGTACCCAAGCATGCTTGAAACTCATTCAAATGCAAGTGCTTCTATCTGTTGTCTTGATTGTTTCCCACTCATTCCTTTTGGTTTGGGGAACATGTCAAAATCCCATGCCCAGAGAACTTCAGGTAGAGTTCGGGGAAATGCTCAGTGGACAACCCAGGCAGGGTAAGGATCAGCATTTACACACTACTCAGAGAATTTTTATTTTCAGGGATGGATTTTTAGCCCAATTCAAGTTGATGAAAAGTGGTTTCGTGAAAATTACAGAAAATTTTTTTTCAGAAACTCCGGGGTGCCTTGAGGTCGCGATGCACCACGTGACAGTTGTAATAAAAAACTGAGTCACTCAGATCACACGAGTACCCAAGCATGCTTGAAACTCATTCAAATGCAAGTGCTTCTATCTGTTGTCTTGATTGTTTCCCACTCATTCCTTTTGGTTTGGGGAACATGTCAAAATCCCATGCCCAGAGAACTTCAAGTAGAGCTCGCGGAAATGCTCAGTGGACAACCCAGGCAGGGTAAGGATCAGTATTTCCACACTACTCAGAGAATTTTTATTTTCAGTGATGGATTTTTAGCCCAATTCAAGTTGAAGAAAAGTGGTTTCGTGAAAATCGCAGAAAATTTTTTTTCAGAAACTCCGGGGTGCCTGGAGGTCGCGGTGCACCACGCGACAGTTGTATTCCAAATCTGAGTCACTCAGATCACACGAGTACCCAAGCATGCTTGAAACTCATTCAAATGCAAGTGCTTCTATCTGTTGTCTTGATTGTTTCCCACTCATTCCTTTTGGTTTGGGGAACATGTCAAAATCCCATGCCCAGAGAACTTCAAGTAGAGTTCGCGGAAATGCTCAGTGGACACCCCAGGTAGGGTAAGGATCAGCATTTCCACACTACTCAGAGAATATTTATTTTCAGGGATGGATTTTTAGCCCAATTCAAGTTGATGAAAAGTGGTTTCGTGAAAATTGCAGAAAATTTTTTTTCAGAAACTCCGGGGTGCCTTGAGGTCGCGATGCACCACGTGACAGTTGTATTAAAAAACTGAGTCACTCAGATCACACAAGTACCCAAGCATGTTTGAAAATCATTCAAATGCAAGTGCCTCTGTTTGTTTTCTTGATTCTTTCTTACTCATTCCTTTTGGTTTGGGTAACATGTCAAAATCCCATGCACAGAGAACTTCAACTAGTGTTCGCGGAAATGCCCAGTGGACACCCCAGGTAGGGTAAGGATCAGCATTTCCACACTACTCAGAGAATTTTTATTTTCAGGGATGGATTTTAAGCCCAATTCAAGTTGAAGAAAAGTGGTTTCGTGAAAATCGCAGAAATTTTTTTTTCAGAAACTCCGGGGTGCATGGAGGTCGCGGTGCACCACGCGACAGTTGTATTCCAAAACTGAGTCACTCAGATCACACGAGTGCCCAAGCATGCTTGAAACTCATTCAAATGCAAGTGCTTCTATCTGTTGTCTTGATTGTTTCCCACTCATTCCTTTTGGTTTGGGTGACATGTCAAAATCCCATGCCCAGAGAACTTCAACTAGAGTTCGCGGAAATGCTCAGTGGACACCCCAGGTAGGGTAAGGATCAGCATTTCCACACTACTCAGAGAATTTTTATTTTCAGGGATGGATTTTTAGCCCAATTCAAGTTGAAGAAAAGTGGTTTCGTGAAAATCGCAGAAAATTTTTTTTCAGAAACTCCGGGGTGCCTGGAGGTCGCGGTGCACCACGCGACAGTTGTATTCCAAAACTGAGTCACTCAGATCACACGAGTACCCAAGCATGCTTGAAACTCATTCAAATGCAAGTGCTTCTATCTGTTGTCTTGACTGTTTCCCACTCATTCCTTTTGGTTTGGGGAACATGTCAAAATCCCATGCCCAAAGAACTTCAGGTAGAGTTCGGGGAAATGCTCAGTGGACAACCCAGGCAGGGTAAGGATCAGCATTTACACACTACTCAGAGAATTTTTATTTTCAGGGATGGATTTTTAGCCCAATTCAAGTTGAAGAAAAGTGGTTTCGTGAAAATCGCAGAAAATTTTTTTTCAGAAACTCCGGGGTGCCTGGAGGTCGCGGTGCACCCCGCGACAGTTGTATTCGAAAACTGAGTCACTCAGATCACACGAGTACCCAAGCATGCTTGAAACTCATTCAAATGCAAGTGCCTCTATCTGTTGTCTTCATTGTTTCCCACTCATTCCTTTTGGTTTGGGGAACATGTCAAAATCCCATGCCCAGAGAACTTCAGGTAGAGCTCGCGGAAATGCTCAGTAGACAACCCAGGCAGGGTAAGGATCAGTATTTCCACACTACTCAGAGAATATTTATTTTCAGGGATGGATTTTTAGCCCAATTCAAGTTGATGAAAAGTGGTTTCGTGAAAATCGCAGAAAATATTTTTCAGAAACTCCGGGGTGCCTGGAGGTCGCGGTGCACCACGCGACAGTTGTATTCCAAAACTGAGTCACTCAGATCACACGAGTAGCCAAGCATGCTTGAAACTCATTCAAATGCAAGTGCTTCTGTCTGTTGTCTTGATTGTTTCCCACTCATTCCTCTTGGTTTGGGGAACATGTCAAAATCCCATGCCCAGAGAACTTCAAGTAGAGTTCGAGGAAATGCTCAGTGGACACCCCAGGTAGGGTAAGGATCAGCATTTCCACACTACTCAGAGAATATTTATTTTCAGGGATGGATTTTTAGCCCAATTCAAGTTGAAGAAATGTGGTTTCGTGAAAATCGCAGAAAATTTTTTTTCAGAAACTCCTGGGTGCCTGGAGGTCGCGGTGCACCACGCGACAGTTGTATTCGAAAACTGAGTCACTCAGATCACACGAGTACCCAAGCATGCTTGAAACTCATTCAAATGCAAGTGCTTCTATCTGTTGTCTTGATTGTTTCCCACTCATTCCTTTTGGTTTGGGGAACATGTCAAAATCCCATGCCCAGTGAACTTCAGGTAGAGTTCGGGGAAATGCTCAGTGGACAACCCAGGCAGGGTAAGGATCAGCATTTACACACTACTCAGAGAATTTTTATTTTCAGGGATGGATTTTTAGCCCAATTCAAGTTGATGAAAAGTGGTTTCGTAAAAATTGCAGAAAATTTTTTTTCAGAAACTCCGGGGTGCCTTGAGGTCGCGATGCACCACGTGACAGTTGTAATAAAAAACTGAGTCACTCAGATCACACGAGTACCCAAGCATGCTTGAAACTCATTCAAATGCAAGTGCCTCTATCTGTTGTCTTGATTGTTTCCCACTCATTCCTTTTGGTTTGGGGAACATGTCAAAATCCCATGCCCAAAGAACTTCAGGTAGAGTTCGGGGAAATGCTCAGTGGACAACCCAGGCAGGGTAAGGATCAGCATTTACACACTACTCAGAGAATTTTTATTTTCAGGGATGGATTTTTAGCCCAATTCAAGTTGAAGAAGAGTGGTTTCGTGAAAATCGCAGAAAATTTTTTTTCAGAAACTCCGGGGTGCCTGGAGGTCGCGGTGCACCACGCGACAGTTGTATTCCAAAACTGAGTCACTCAGATCACACGAGTACCCAAGCATGCTTGAAACTCATTCAAATGCAAGTGCTTCTATCTGTTGTCTTGATTGTTTCCCACTCATTCCTTTTGGTTTGGGGAACATGTCAAAATCCCATGCCCAGAGAACTTCAGGTAGAGCTCGCGGAAATGCTCAGTAGACAACCCAGGCAGGGTAAGGATCAGTATTTCCACACTACTCAGAGAATATTTATTTTCAGGGATGGATTTTTAGCCCAATTCAAGTTGATGAAAAGTGGTTTCGTGAAAATCGCAGAACATTTTTTTTCAGAAACTCCGGGGTGCCTGGAGGTCGCGGTGCACCACGCGACAGTTGTATTCCAAAACTGAGTCACTCAGATCACACGAGTACCCAAGCATGCTTGAAACTCATTCAAATGCAAGTGCCTCTATCTGTTGTCTTGATTGTTTTCCACTCATTCCGTTTGGTTTGGTGAACATGTCAAAATCCCATGCCCAGAGAACTTCAGGAAGAGTTCGGGGAAATGCTCAGTGGACAACCCAGGCAGGGTAAGGATCAGTATTTCCACACTACTCAGAGAATTTTTATTTTCAGTGATGGATTTTTAGCCCAATTCAAGTTGAAGAAAAGTGGTTTCGTGAAAATCGCAGAAAATTTTTTTTCAGAAACTCCGGGGTGCCTGGAGGTCGCGGTGCACCACGCGACAGTTGTATTCCAAAACTGAGTCACTCAGATCACACGAGTACCCAAGCATGCTTGAAACTCATTCAAATGCAAGTGCTTCTATCTGTTGTCTTGATTGTTTCCCACTCATTCCTTTTGGTTTGGGGAACATGTCAAAATCCCATGCCCAGAGAACTTCAGGTAGAGTTCGGGGAAATGCTCAGTGGACAACCCAGGCAGGGTAAGGATCAGCATTTACACACTACTCAGAGAATTTTTATTTTCAGGGATGGATTTTTAGCCCAATTCAAGTTGATGAAAAGTGGTTTCGTGAAAATTACAGAAAATTTTTTTTCAGAAACTCCGGGGTGCCTTGAGGTCGCGATGCACCACGTGACAGTTGTAATAAAAAACTGAGTCACTCAGATCACACGAGTACCCAAGCATGCTTGAAACTCATTCAAATGCAAGTGCTTCTATCTGTTGTCTTGATTGTTTCCCACTCATTCCTTTTGGTTTGGGGAACATGTCAAAATCCCATGCCCAGAGAACTTCAAGTAGAGCTCGCGGAAATGCTCAGTGGACAACCCAGGCAGGGTAAGGATCAGTATTTCCACACTACTCAGAGAATTTTTATTTTCAGTGATGGATTTTTAGCCCAATTCAAGTTGAAGAAAAGTGGTTTCGTGAAAATCGCAGAAAATTTTTTTTCAGAAACTCCGGGGTGCCTGGAGGTCGCGGTGCACCACGCGACAGTTGTATTCCAAATCTGAGTCACTCAGATCACACGAGTACCCAAGCATGCTTGAAACTCATTCAAATGCAAGTGCTTCTATCTGTTGTCTTGATTGTTTCCCACTCATTCCTTTTGGTTTGGGGAACATGTCAAAATCCCATGCCCAGAGAACTTCAAGTAGAGTTCGCGGAAATGCTCAGTGGACACCCAAGGTAGGGTAAGGATCAGCATTTCCACACTACTCAGAGAATATTTATTTTCAGGTATGGATTTTTAGCCCAATTCAAGTTGATGAAAAGTGGTTTCGTGAAAATTGCAGAAAATTTTTTTTCAGAAACTCCGGGGTGCCTTGAGGTCGCGATGCACCACGCGACAGTTGTATTCCTAAACTGAGTCACTCAGATCACACGAGTACCCAAGCATGCTAGAAATTCATTCAAATGCAAGTGCTTCTATCTGTTTTCTTGATTGTTTCTTACTCATTCCTTTTGGTTTGGGTAACATGTCAAAATCCCATGCACAGAGAACTTCAACTAGTGTTCGCGGAAATGCCCAGTGGACACCCCAGGTAGGGTAAGGATCAGCATTTCCACACTACTCAGAGAATTTTTATTTTCAGGGATGGATTTTTAGCCCAATTCAAGTTGAAGAAAAGTGGTTTCGTGAAAATCGCAGAAATTTTTTTTCAGAAACTCCGGGGTGCCTTGAGGTCGCGATGCACCACGTGACAGTTGTAATAAAAAACTGAGTCACTCAGATCACACGAGTACCCAAGCATGCTTGAAACTCATTCAAATGCAAGTGCCTCTATCTGTTGTCTTGATTGTTTCCCACTCATTCCTTTTGGTTTGGGGAACATGTCAAAATCCCATGCCCAAAGAACTTCAGGTAGAGTTCGGGGAAATGCTCAGTGGACAACCCAGGCAGGGTAAGGATCAGCATTTACACACTACTCAGAGAATTTTTATTTTCAGGGATGGATTTTTAGCCCAATTCAAGTTGAAGAAGAGTGGTTTCGTGAAAATCGCAGAAAATTTTTTTTCAGAAACTCCGGGGTGCCTGGAGGTCGCGGTGCACCACGCGACAGTTGTATTCCAAAACTGAGTCACTCAGATCACACGAGTACCCAAGCATGCTTGAAACTCATTCAAATGCAAGTGCTTCTATCTGTTGTCTTGATTGTTTCCCACTCATTCCTTTTGGTTTGGGGAACATGTCAAAATCCCATGCCCAGAGAACTTCAGGTAGAGCTCGCGGAAATGCTCAGTAGACAACCCAGGCAGGGTAAGGATCAGTATTTCCACACTACTCAGAGAATATTTATTTTCAGGGATGGATTTTTAGCCCAATTCAAGTTGATGAAAAGTGGTTTCGTGAAAATCGCAGAAAATTTTTTTTCAGAAACTCCGGGGTGCCTGGAGGTCGCGGTGCACCACGCGACAGTTGTATTCCAAAACTGAGTCACTCAGATCACACGAGTACCCAAGCATGCTTGAAACTCATTCAAATGCAAGTGCCTCTATCTGTTGTCTTGATTGTTTTCCACTCATTCCGTTTGGTTTGGTGAACATGTCAAAATCCCATGCCCAGAGAACTTCAGGAAGAGTTCGGGGAAATGCTCAGTGGACAACCCAGGCAGGGTAAGGATCAGTATTTCCACACTACTCAGAGAATTTTTATTTTCAGTGATGGATTTTTAGCCCAATTCAAGTTGAAGAAAAGTGGTTTCGTGAAAATCGCAGAAAATTTTTTTTCAGAAACTCCGGGGTGCCTGGAGGTCGCGGTGCACCACGCGACAGTTGTATTCCAAAACTGAGTCACTCAGATCACACGAGTACCCAAGCATGCTTGAAACTCATTCAAATGCAAGTGCTTCTATCTGTTGTCTTGATTGTTTCCCACTCATTCCTTCTGGTTTGGGGAACATTTCAAAATCCCATGCCCAGAGAACTTCAAGTAGAGCTCGCGGAAATGCTCAGTGGACAACCCAGGCAGGGTAAGGATCAGTATTTCCACACTACTCAGAGAATTTTTATTTTCAGTGATGGATTTTTAGCCCAATTCAAGTTGAAGAAAAGTGGTTTCGTGAAAATCGCAGAAAATTTTTTTTCAGAAACTCCGGGGTGCCTGGAGGTCGCGGTGCACCACGCGACAGTTGTATTCCAAAACTGAGTCATTCAGATCACACGAGTACCCAAGCATGCTTGAAACTCATTCAAATGCAAGTGCTTCTATCTGTTGTCTTGATTGTTTCCCACTCATTCCTTTTGGTTTGGGGAACATGTCAAAATCCCATGCCCAGAGAACTTCAGGTAGAGCTCGCGGAAATGCTCAGTGGATAAACCAGGCAGGGTAAGGATCAGTATTTCCACACTACTCAGAGAATATTTATTTTCAGTGATGGATTTTTAGCCCAATTCAAGTTGAAGAAAAGTGGTTTCGTGAAAATCGCAGAAATTTTTTTTTCAGAAACTCCTGGGTGCCTGGAGGTCGCGGTGCACCACGCGACAGTTGTATTCCAAAACTGAGTCACTCAGATCACACGAGTACCCAAGCATGCTTGAAACTCATTCAAATGCAAGTGCTTCTATCTGTTGTCTTGATTGTTTCCCACTCATTCCTTTTGGTTTGGGGAACATGTCAAAATCCCATGCCCAGAGAACTTCAAGTAGAGCTCGGGGAAATGCTCAGTGGACAACCCAGGCAGGGTAAGGATCAGTATTTCCACACTACTCAGAGAATTTTTATTTTCAGTGATGGATTTTTAGCCCAATTCAAGTTGAAGAAAAGTGGTTTCGTGAAAATCGCAGAAAATTTTTTTTCAGAAACTCCGGGGTGCCTGGAGGTCGCGGTGCACCACGCGACAGTTGTATTCCAAATCTGAGTCACTCAGATCACACGAGTACCCAAGCATGCTTGAAACTCATTCAAATGCAAGTGCTTCTATCTGTTGTCTTGATAGTTTCCCACTCATTCCTTTTGGTTTGGGGAACATGTCAAAATCCCATGCCCAGAGAACTTCAAGTAGAGTTCGCGGAAATGCTCAGTGGACACCCAAGGTAGGGTAAGGATCAGCATTTCCACACTACTCAGAGAATATTTATTTTCAGGTATGGATTTTTAGCCCAATTCAAGTTGATGAAAAGTGGTTTCGTGAAAATTGCAGAAAATTTTTTTTCAGAAACTCCGGGGTGCCTTGAGGTCGCGATGCACCACGCGACAGTTGTATTCCTAAACTGAGTCACTCAGATCACACGAGTACCCAAGCATGCTAGAAATTCATTCAAATGCAAGTGCTTCTATCTGTTTTCTTGATTGTTTCTTACTCATTCCTTTTGGTTTGGGTAACATGTCAAAATCCCATGCACAGAGAACTTCAACTAGTGTTCGCGGAAATGCCCAGTGGACACCCCAGGTAGGGTAAGGATCAGCATTTCCACACTACTCAGAGAATTTTTATTTTCAGGGATGGATTTTTAGCCCAATTCAAGTTGAAGAAAAGTGGTTTCGTGAAAATCGCAGAAATTTTTTTTTCAGAAACTCCGGGGTGCATGGAGGTCGCGGTGCACCACGCGACAGTTGTATTCCAAAACTGAGTCACTCAGATCATACGAGTGCCCAAGCATGCTTGAAACTCATTCAAATGCAAGTGCTTCTATCTGTTGTCTTGATTGTTCCCCACTCATTCCTTTTGGTTTGGGTGACATGTCAAAATCCCATGCCCAGAGAACTTCAACTAGAGTTCGCGGAAATGCTCAGTGGACACCCCAGGTAGGGTAAGGATCAGCATTTCCACACTACTCAGAGAATTTTTATTTTCAGGGATGGATTTTTAGCCCAATTCAAGTTGAAGAAAAGTGGTTTCGTGAAAATCGCAGAAATTTTTTTTTCAGAAACTCCGGGGTACCTGAAGGTCGCGGTGCACCACGCGACAGTTGTATTCCAAAACTGAGTCACTCAGATCACACGAGTACCCAAGCATGCTTGAAACTCATTCAAATGCAAGTGCTTCTAACTGTTTTCTTGATTGTTTCCCACTCAATCCTTTTGGTTTGGGGAACATGTCAAAATCCCATGCCCAGAGAACTTCAGGTACAGTTCGCGGAAATGCTCAGTGGACAACCCAGGCAGGGTAAGGATCAGCATTTCCACACTACTCAGAGAATTTTTATTTTCAGGGATGGATTTTTAGCCCAATTCAAGTTGAAGAAAAGTGGTTTCGTGAAAATCGCAGAAATTTTTTTTTCAGAAACTCCGGGGTGCCTGGAGGTCGCGGTGCACCACGCGACAGTTGTATTCCAAAACTGAGTCACAAAGGTCACACGAGTAACCAAGCATGCTTGAAACTCATTCAAATGCAAGTGCTTCTATCTGTTGTCTTGATTGTTTCCCACTCATTCCTTTTGGTTTGGGTAACATGTCAAAATCCCATGCCCAGAGAACTTCAACTAGTGTTCGCGGAAATGCTCAGTGGACACCCCAGGCAGGGTAAGGATCAGCATTTCCACACTACTCAGAGAATTTTTATTTTCAGGGATGGATTTTTTGCTCAATTCAAGTTGAAGAAAAGTGGTTTCGTGAAAATCGCAGAAATTTTTTTTTCAGAAACTCCGGGGTGCCTGGAGGTCGCGGTGCACCACGCGACAGTTGTATTCCAAAACTGAGTCACTCAGATCACACGAGTACCCAAGCATGCTTGAAACTCATTCAAATGCAAGTGCTTCTCTCTGTTGTCTTGATTGTTTCCCACTCATTCCTTTTGGTTTGGGTGACATGTCAAAATCCCATGCCCAGAGAACTTCAACTAGAGTTCGCGGAAATGCTCAGTGGACACCCCAGGTAGGGTAAGGATCAGCATTTCCACACTACTCAGAGAATTTTTATTTTCAGGGATGGATTTTTAGCCCAATTCAAGATGAAGAAAAGTGGTTTCGTGAAAATCGCAGAAAATTTTTTTTCAGAAACTCCGGAGTGCCTGGAGGTCGCGGTGCACCACGCGACAGTTGTATTCCAAAACTGAGTCACTCAGATCACACGAGTACCCAAGCATGCTTGAAACTCATTCAAATGCAAGTGCTTCTATCTGTTGTCTTGATTGTTTCCCACTCATTCCTTTTGGTTTGGGTGACATGTCAAAATCCCATGCCCAGAGAACTTCAACTAGAGTTCGCGGAAATGCTCAGTGGACACCCCAGGTAGGGTAAGGATCAGCATTTCCACACTACTCAGAGAATTTTTATTTTCAGGGATGGATTTTTAGCCCAATTCAAGTTGAAGAAAAGTGGTTTCGTGAAAATCGCAGAAAATTTTTTTTCAGAAACTCCGGGGTACCTGAATGTCGCGGTGCACCACGCGACAGTTGTATTCCAAAACTGAGTCACTCAGATCACACGAGTACCCAAGCATGCTTGAAACTCATTCAAATGCAAGTGCTTCCATCTGTTATCTTGATTGTTTCCCACTCATTCATTTTGGTTTGGGTAACATGTCAAAATCCCATACCCAGAGAACTTCAGGTAGAGTTCGCGGAAATGCTCAGTGGATAACCCAGGTAGGGTAAGGATCAGCATTTCCACACTACTCTGAGAATTTTTATTTTCAGGGATGGATTTTTAGCCCAATTCAAGTTGAGGAAAAGTGGTTTAGTGAAAATCGCAGAAATTTTTTTTTCAGAAACTCCGGGGTGCCTGGAGGTCGCGGTGCACCACGCGACAGTTGTATTCCAAAACTGAGTCACAAAGGTCACACGAGTAACCAAGCATGCTTGAAACTCATTCAAATGCAAGTGCTTCCATCTGTTATCTTGATTGTTTCCCACTCATTCCTTTTGGTTTGGGTAACATGTCAAAATCCCATACCCAGAGAACTTCAGGTAGAGTTCGCGGAAATGCTCTGTGGATAACCCAGGTAGGGTAAGGATCAGCATTTCCACACTACTCAGAGAATTTTTATTTTCAGGGATGGATTTTAAGCCCAATTCAAGTTGAAGAAAAGTGGTTTCGTGAAAATCGCAGAAATTTTTTTTTCAGAAACTCCGGGGTGCCTGAAGGTCGCGGTGCACCACGCTACAGTTGTATTCCAAAACTGAGTCACTCAGATCACACGAGTACCCAAGCATGCTTGAAACTCATTCAAATGCAAGTGCTTCTCTCTGTTGTCTTGATTGTTTCCCACTCATTCCTTTTGGTTTGGGTGACATGTCAAAATCCCATGCCCAGAGAACTTCAACTAGAGTTCGCGGAAATGCTCAGTGGACACCCCAGGTAGGGTAAGGATCAGCATTTCCACACTACTCAGAGAATTTTTATTTTCAGGGATGGATTTTTAGCCCAATTCAAGTTGAAGAAAAGTGGTTTCGTGAAAATCGCAGAAAATTTTTTTTCAGAAACTCCGGGGTACCTGAAGGTCGCGGTGCACCACGCGACAGTTGTATTCCAAAACTGAGTCACTCAGATCACACGAGTACCCAAGCATGCTTGAAACTCATTCAAATGCAAGTGCTTCCATCTGTTATCTTGATTGTTTCCCACTCATTCATTTTGGTTTGGGTAACATGTCAAAATCCCATACCCAGAGAACTTCAGGTAGAGTTCGCGGAAATGCTCAGTGGATAACCCAGGTAGGGTAAGGATCAGCATTTCCACACTACTCAGAGAATTTTTATTTTCAGGGATGGATTTTTAGCCCAATTCAAGTTGAGGAAAAGTGGTTTCGTGAAAATCGCAGAAATTTTTTTTTCAGAAATCCGGGGTGCATGGAGGTCGCGGTGCACCACGCGACAGTTGTATTCGAAAAATGAGTCACTCAGATCACACGAGTACCCAAGCATTCTTGAAACTCATTCAAATACAACTGCTTCTATCTGTTTTCTTGATTGTTTCTTACTCATTCCTTTTGGTTTGGGTAACATGTCAAAATCCCATGCACAGAGAACTTCAACTAGTGTTCGCGGAAATGCCCAGTGGACACCCCATGTAGGGTAAGGATCAGCATTTCCACACTACTCAGAGAATTTTTATTTTCAGGGATGGATTTTTAGCCCAATTCAAGTTGAAGAAAAGTGGTTTCGTGAAAATTGCAGAAAATTTTTTTTCAGAAACTCCGGAGTGCCTGGAGGTCGCGGTGCACCACGCGACAGTTGTATTACAAACTGAGTCACTCAGATCACACGAGTACCCAAGCATGCTTGAAACTCATTCAAATGCAAGTGCTTCTATCTGTTTTCTTGATTGTTTCTTACTCATTCCTTTTGGTTTGGGTAACATGTCAAAATCCCATGCACAGAGAACTTCAGGTAGAGTTCGCGGAAATACTCAGTGGATAACCCAGGTAAGGTAAGGATCAGCATTTCCACACTACTCAGAGAATTTTTATTTTCAGGGATGGATTTTTAGCCCAATTCAAGTTGAAGAAAAGTGGTTTCGTGAAAATCGCAGAAATTTTTTTTTCAGAAACTCCGGGGTGCATGGAGGTCGCGGTGCACCACGCGACAGTTGTATTCCAAAACTGAGTCACTCAGATCACACGAGTACCCAAGCATGCTTGAAACTCATTCAAATGCAAGTGCTTCTATCTGTTGTCTTGATTGTTTCCCACTCATTCCTTTTGGTTTGGGTGACATGTCAAAATCCCATGCCCAGAGAACTTCAACTAGAGTTCGCGGAAATGCTCAGTGGACAACCCAGGTAGGGTAAGGATCAGCATTTCCACACTACTCAGAGAATTTTTATTTTCAGGGATGGATTTGTAGCCCAATTCAAGTTGAAGAAAAGTGGTTTCGTGAAAATCGCAGAAAATTTTTTTTCATAAAACTCCGGGGTACCTGAAGGTCGCGGTGCACCACGCGACAGTTGTATTCCAAAACTGAGTCACTCAGATCACACGAGTACCCAAGCATGCTTGAAACTCATTCAAATGCAAGTGCTTCTATCTGTAATCTTGATTGTTTCCCATTCATTCCTTTTGGTTTGGGTAACATGTCAAAATCCCATGCACAGAGAACTTTAACTAGTGTTCGCGGAAATGCTCAGTGGACACCCCAGGCAGGGTAAGGATCAGCATTTCCACACTACTCAGAGAATTTTTATTTTCAGGGATGGATTTTTAGCCCATCTCAAGTTGAAGAAAAGTGGTTTCGTGAAAATCGCAGAAATTTTTTTTTCAGAAACTCCGGGGTGCATGGAGGTCGCGGTGCACCACGCGACAGTTGTATTCCAAAACTGAGTCACTCAGATCACACGAGTACCCAAGCATGCTTGAAACTCATTCAAATGCAAGTGCTTCCATCTGTTATCTTGATTGTTTCCCACTCATTCCTTTTGGTTTGGGTAACATGTCAAAATCCCATACCCAGAGAACTTCAGGTAGAGTTCGCGGAAATGCTCTGTGGATAACCCAGGTAGGGTAAGGATCAGCATTTCCACACTACTCAGAGAATTTTTATTTTCAGGGATGGATTTTTAGCCCAATTCAAGTTGAAGAAAAGTGGTTTCGTGAAAATCGCAGAAAATTTTTTTTCAGAAACTCCGGGGTGCCTGAAGGTCGCGGTGCACCACGCGACAGTTGTATTCCAAAACTGAGTCACTCAGATCACACGAGTACCCAAGCATGCTTGAAACTCATTCAACTGCAAGTGCTTCTATCTGTTTTCTTGATTGTTTCCCACTCATTCCTTTTGGTTTGGGGAACATGTCAAAATCCCATGCATAGAGAACTTCAGGTAGAGTTCGCGGAAATGCTCAGTGGATAACCCAAGTAAGGTAAGGATCAGCATTTCCACAATACTCAGAGAATTTTTATTTTCAGGGATGTATTTTTAGCCCAATTCAAGTTGAAGAAAAGTGGTTTCGTGAAAATCGCAGAAATTTTTTTTTCAGAAACTCCGGAGTGCCTGGAGGTCGCGGTGCACCACGCGACAGTTGTATTCCAAAACTGAGTCACTGAGGTCACACGAGTAACCAAGCATGCTTGAAACTCATTCAAATGCAAGTGCTTCTATCTGTTTTCTTAATTGTTTCCCACTCATTCCTTTTGGTTTGGGGAACATGTCAAAATCCCATGCACAGAGAACTTCATCTAGTGTTCGCGGAAATGCTCAGTGGACACCCCAGTCAGGGTAAGGATCAGCATTTCCACACTACTCAGAGAATTTTTATTTTCAGGGATGGATTTTTAGCCCAATTCAAGTTGAAGAAATGTGGTTTCGTGAAAATCGCTGAAATTTTTTTTTCAGAAACTCCGGGGTGCCTGGAGGTCGCGGTGCACCACGCGACAGTTGTATTCCAAAACTGAGTCACTCAGATCACACGAGTACCCAAGCATGCTTGAAACTCATTCAAATGCAAGTGCTTCTATCTGTTGTCTTGATTGTTTCCCACTCATTCCTCTTGGTTTGGGTGACATGTCAAAATCCCATGCCCAGAGAACTTCAACTAGAGTTCGCGGAAATGCTCAGTGGACACCCCAGGTAGGGTAAGGATCAGCATTTCCACACTACTCAGAGAATTTTTATTTTCAGTGATGGATTTTTAGCCCAATTCAAGTTGAAGAAAAGTGGTTTCGTGAAAATCGCAGAAAATTTTTTTTCAGAAACTCCGGGGTGCCTGGAGGTCGCGGTGCACCACGCGACAGTTGTATTCCAAAACTGAGTCACTCAGATCACACGAGTACCCAAGCATGCTTGAAACTCATTCAAATGCAAGTGCTTCAATCTGTTATCTTGATTGTTTCCCACTCATTCCTTTTGGTTTGGGTAACATGTCAAAATCCCATACCCAGAGAACTTCAGGTAGAGTTCGCGGAAATACTCAGTGGATAACCCAGGTAGGGTAAGGATCAGCATTTCCACACTACTCAGAGAATTTTTATTTTCAGGGATGGATTTTTAGCCCAATTCAAGTTGAAGAAAAGTGGTTTCGTGAAAATCGCAGAAAGTTTTTTTTCAGAAACTCCGGGGTGCCTGAAGGTCGCGGTGCACCACGCGACAGTTGTATTCCAAAACTGAGTCACTCAGATCACACGAGTACCCAAGCATGCTTGAAACTCATTCAAATGCAAGTGCTTCTAACTGTTTTCTTGATTGTTTCCCACTCATTCCTTTTGGTTTGGGGAACATGTCAAAATCCCATGCCCAGAGAACTTCAGGTAGAGTTCGCGGATATGCTCAGTGGACAACCCAGGAAGGGTAAGGATCAGAATTTCCACACTACTCAGAGAATTTTTATTTTCAGGGATGGATTTTTAGCCCAATTCAAGTTGAGGAAAAGTGGTTTTGTGAAAATCGCAGAAATTTTTTTTTCAGAAACTCCGGGGTGCATGGAGGTCGCGGTGCACCACGAGACAGTTGTATTCGAAAACTGAGTCACTCAGATCACACGAGTACCCAAGCATTCTTGAAACTCATTCAAATGCAACTGCTTCTATCTGTTGTCTTGATTGTTTCCCACTCATTCCTTTTGGTTTGGGTGACATGTCAAAATCCCATGCCCAGAGAACTTCAACTAGAGTTCGCGGAAATGCTCAGTGGACACCCCAGGTAGGGTAAGGATCAGCATTTCCACACTACTCAGAGAATTTTTATTTTCAGGGATGGATTTTTAGCCCAATTCAAGATGAAGAAAAGTGGTTTCGTGAAAATCGCAGAAAATTTTTTTTCAGAAACTCCGGAGTGCCTGGAGGTCGCGGTGCACCACGCGACAGTTGTATTCCAAAACTGAGTCACAAAGGTCACACGAGTAACCAAGCATGCTTGAAACTCATTCAAATGCAAGTGCTTCTATCTGTTGTCTTGATTGTTTCCCACTCATTCCTTTTGGTTTGGGTAACATGTCAAAATCCCATAACCAGAGAACTTCAACTAGTGTTCGCGGAAATGCTCAGTGGACACCCCAGGCAGGGTAAGGATCAGCATTTCCACACTACTCAGAGAATTTTTATTTTCAGGGATGGATTTTTTGCTCAATTCAAGTTGAAGAAAAGTGGTTTCGTGAAAATCGCAGAATTTTTTTTTTCAGAAACTCCGGGGTGCCTGGAGGTCGCGGTGCACCACGCGACAGTTGTATTCCAAAACTGAGTCACTCAGATCACACGAGTACCCAAGCATGCTTGAAACTCATTCAAATGCAAGTGCTTCTCTCTGTTGTCTTGATTGTTTCCCACTCATTCCTTTTGGTATGGGTGACATGTCAAAATCCCATGCCCAGAGAACTTCAACTAGAGTTCGCGGAAATGCTCAGTGGACACCCCAGGTAGGGTAAGGATCAGCATTTCCACAATACTCAGAGAATTTTTATTTTCAGGGATGGATTTTTAGCCCAATTCAAGTTGAAGAAAAGTGGTTTCGTGAAAATCGCAGAAATTTTTTTTTCAGAAACTCCGGAGTGCCTGGAGATCGCGGTGCACCACGCGACAGTTGTATTCCAAAACTGAGTCACTGAGGTCACACGAGTAACCAAGCATGCTTGAAACTCATTCAAATGCAAGTGCTTCTATCTGTTTTCTTGATTGTTTCCCACTCATTCCTTTTGGTTTGGGGAACATGTCAAAATCCCATGCACAGAGAACTTCATCTAGTGTTCGCGGAAATGCTCAGTGGACACCCCAGGCAGGGTAAGGATCAGCATTTCCACACTACTCAGAGAATTTTTATTTTCAGGGATGGATTTTTAGCCCAATTCAAGTTGAAGAAATGTGGTTTCGTGAAAATCGCTGAAATTTTTTTTTCAGAAACTCCGGGGTGCCTGGAGGTCGCGGTGCACCACGCGACAGTTGTATTCCAAAACTGAGTCACTCAGATCACACGAGTACCCAAGCATGCTTGAAACTCATTCAAATGCAAGTGCTTCCATCTGTTATCTTGATTGTTTCCCACTCATTCCTTTTGGTTTGGGTAACATGTCAAAATCCCATACCCAGAGAACTTCAGGTAGAGTTCGCGGAAATGCTCTGTGGATAACCCAGGTAGGGTAAGGATCAGCATTTCCACACTACTCAGAGAATTTTTATTTTCAGGGATGGATTTTTAGCCCAATTCAAGTTGAAGAAAAGTGGTTTCGTGAAAATCGCAGAAAATTTTTTTTCAGAAACTCCGGGGTGCCTGAAGGTCGCGGTGCACCACGCGACAGTTGTATTCCAAAACTGAGTCACTCAGATCACACGAGTACCCAAGCATGCTTGAAACTCATTCAACTGCAAGTGCTTCTATCTGTTTTCTTGATTGTTTCCCACTCATTCCTTTTGGTTTGGGGAACATGTCAAAATCCCATGCATAGAGAACTTCAGGTAGAGTTCGCGGAAATGCTCAGTGGATAACCCAAGTAAGGTAAGGATCAGCATTTCCACAATACTCAGAGAATTTTTATTTTCAGGGATGTATTTTTAGCCCAATTCAAGTTGAAGAAAAGTGGTTTCGTGAAAATCGCAGAAATTTTTTTTTCAGAAACTCCGGAGTGCCTGGAGGTCGCGGTGCACCACGCGACAGTTGTATTCCAAAACTGAGTCACTGAGGTCACACGAGTAACCAAGCATGCTTGAAACTCATTCAAATGCAAGTGCTTCTATCTGTTTTCTTGATTGTTTCCCACTCATTCCTTTTGGTTTGGGGAACATGTCAAAATCCCATGCACAGAGAACTTCATCTAGTGTTCGCGGAAATGCTCAGTGGACACCCCAGTCAGGGTAAGGATCAGCATTTCCACACTACTCAGAGAATTTTTATTTTCAGGGATGGATTTTTAGCCCAATTCAAGTTGAAGAAATGTGGTTTCGTGAAAATCGCTGAAATTTTTTTTTCAGAAACTCCGGGGTGCCTGGAGGTCGCGGTGCACCACGCGACAGTTGTATTCCAAAACTGAGTCACTCAGATCACACGAGTACCCAAGCATGCTTGAAACTCATTCAAATGCAAGTGCTTCTATCTGTTGTCTTGATTGTTTCCCACTCATTCCTCTTGGTTTGGGTGACATGTCAAAATCCCATGCCCAGAGAACTTCAACTCGAGTTCGCGGAAATGCTCAGTGGACACCCCAGGTAGGGTAAGGATCAGCATTTCCACACTACTCAGAGAATTTTTATTTTCAGTGATGGATTTTTAGCCCAATTCAAGTTGAAGAAAAGTGGTTTCGTGAAAATCGCAGAAAATTTTTTTTCAGAAACTCCGGGGTGCCTGGAGGTCGCGGTGCACCACGCGACAGTTGTATTCCAAAACTGAGTCACTCAGATCACACGAGTACCCAAGCATGCTTGAAACTCATTCAAATGCAAGTGCTTCAATCTGTTATCTTGATTGTTTCCCACTCATTCCTTTTGGTTTGGGTAACATGTCAAAATCCCATACCCAGAGAACTTCAGGTAGAGTTCGCGGAAATACTCAGTGGATAACCCAGGTAGGGTAAGGATCAGCATTTCCACACTACTCAGAGAATTTTTATTTTCAGGGATGGATTTTTAGCCCAATTCAAGTTGAAGAAAAGTGGTTTCGTGAAAATCGCAGAAAGTTTTTTTTCAGAAACTCCGGGGTGCCTGAAGGTCGCGGTGCACCACGCGACAGTTGTATTCCAAAACTGAGTCACTCAGATCACACGAGTACCCAAGCATGCTTGAAACTCATTCAAATGCAAGTGCTTCTAACTGTTTTCTTGATTGTTTCCCACTCATTCCTTTTGGTTTGGGGAACATGTCAAAATCCCATGCCCAGAGAACTTCAGGTAGAGTTCGCGGATATGCTCAGTGGACAACCCAGGAAGGGTAAGGATCAGAATTTCCACACTACTCAGAGAATTTTTATTTTCAGGGATGGATTTTTAGCCCAATTCAAGTTGAGGAAAAGTGGTTTTGTGAAAATCGCAGAAATTTTTTTTTCAGAAACTCCGGGGTGCATGGAGGTCGCGGTGCACCACGAGACAGTTGTATTCGAAAACTGAGTCACTCAGATCACACGAGTACCCAAGCATTCTTGAAACTCATTCAAATGCAACTGCTTCTATCTGTTGTCTTGATTGTTTCCCACTCATTCCTTTTGGTTTGGGTGACATGTCAAAATCCCATGCCCAGAGAACTTCAACTAGAGTTCGCGGAAATGCTCAGTGGACACCCCAGGTAGGGTAAGGATCAGCATTTCCACACTACTCAGAGAATTTTTATTTTCAGGGATGGATTTTTAGCCCAATTCAAGATGAAGAAAAGTGGTTTCGTGAAAATCGCAGAAAATTTTTTTTCAGAAACTCCGGAGTGCCTGGAGGTCGCGGTGCACCACGCGACAGTTGTATTCCAAAACTGAGTCACAAAGGTCACACGAGTAACCAAGCATGCTTGAAACTCATTCAAATGCAAGTGCTTCTATCTGTTGTCTTGATTGTTTCCCACTCATTCCTTTTGGTTTGGGTAACATGTCAAAATCCCATAACCAGAGAACTTCAACTAGTGTTCGCGGAAATGCTCAGTGGACACCGCAGGCAGGGTAAGGATCAGCATTTCCACACTACTCAGAGAATTTTTATTTTCAGGGATGGATTTTTTGCTCAATTCAAGTTGAAGAAAAGTGGTTTCGTGAAAATCGCAGAATTTTTTTTTTCAGAAACTCCGGGGTGCCTGGAGGTCGCGGTGCACCACGCGACAGTTGTATTCCAAAACTGAGTCACTCAGATCACACGAGTACCCAAGCATGCTTGAAACTCATTCAAATGCAAGTGCTTCTCTCTGTTGTCTTGATTGTTTCCCACTCATTCCTTTTGGTATGGGTGACATGTCAAAATCCCATGCCCAGAGAACTTCAACTAGAGTTCGCGGAAATGCTCAGTGGACACCCCAGGTAGGGTAAGGATCAGCATTTCCACACTACTCAGAGAATTTTTATTTTCAGGGATGGATTTTTAGCCCAATTCAAGTTGAAGAAAAGTGGTTTCGTGAAAATCGCAGAAAATTTTTTTTCAGAAACTCCGGGGTACCTGAAGGTCGCGGTGCACCACGCGACAGTTGTATTCCAAAACTGAGTCACTCAGATCACACGAGTACCCAAGCATGCTTGAAACTCATTCAAATGCAAGTGCTTCCATCTGTTATCTTGATTGTTTCCCACTCATTCATTTTGGTTTGGGTAACATGTCAAAATCCCATACCCAGAGAACTTCAGGTAGAGTTCGCGAAAATGCTCAGTGGATAACCCAGGTAGGGTAAGGATCAGCATTTCCACACTACTCAGAGAATTTTTATTTTAAGGGATGGATTTTTAGCCCAATTCAAGTTGAAGAAAAGTGGTTTCGTGAAAATCGCTGAAATTTTTTTTTCAGAAACTCCGGGGTGCCTGGAGGTCGCGGTGCACCACGCGATAGTTGTATTCCAAAACTGAGTCACTCAGATCACACGAGTACCCAAGCATGCTTGAAACTCATTCAAATGCAAGTGCTTCTATCTGTTGTCTTGATTGTTTCCCACTCATTCCTTTTGGTTTGGGTGACATGTCAAAATCCCATGCCCAGAGAACTTCAACTAGAGTTCGCGGAAATGCTCAGTGGACAACCCAGGTAGGGTAAGGATCAGCATTTCCACACTACTCAGAGAATTTTTATTTTCAGGGATGGATTTTTAGCCCAATTCAAGTTGAAGAAAAGTGGTTTCGTGAAAATCGCTGAAAATTTTTTTTCATAAAACTCCGGGGTACCTGAAGGTCGCGGTGCACCACGCGACAGTTGTATTCCAAAACTGAGTCACTCAGATCACACGAGTACCCAAGCATGCTTAAAACTCATTCAAATGCAAGTGCTTCTATCTGTAATCTTGATTGTTTCCCATTCATTCCTTTTGGTTTTGGTAACATGTCAAAATCCCATGCACAGAGAACTTTAACTAGTGTTCGCGGAAATGCTCAGTGGACACCCCAGGCAGGGTAAGGATCAGCATTTCCACACTACTCAGAGAATTTTTATTTTCAGGGATGGATTTTTAGCCCAATTCAAGTTGAAGAAAAGTGGTTTCGTGAAAATCGCAGAAATTTTTTTTTCAGAAACTCCGGGGTGCATGGAGGTCGCGGTGCACCACGCGACAGTTGTATTCCAAAACTGAGTCACTCAGATCACACGAGTACCCAAGCATGCTTGAAACTCATTCAACTGCAAGTGCTTCTATCTGTTTTCTTGATTGTTTCCCACTCATTCCTTTTGGTTTGGGGAACATGTCAAAATCCCATGCATAGAGAACTTCAGGTAGAGTTCGCGGAAATGCTCAGTGGATAACCCAAGTAAGGTAAGGATCAGCATTTCCACAATACTCAGAGAATTTTTATTTTCAGGGATGGATTTTTAACCCAATTCAAGTTGAAGAAAAGTGGTTTCGTGAAAATCGCAGAAATTTTTTTTTCAGAAACTCCGGAGTGCCTGGAGGTCGCGGTGCACCACGCGACAGTTGTATTCCAAAACTGAGTCACTGAGGTCACACGAGTAACCAAGCATGCTTGAAACTCATTCAAATGCAAGTGCTTCTATCTGTTTTCTTGATTGTTTCCCACTCATTCCTTTTGGTTTGGGGAACATGTCAAAATCCCATGCACAGAGAACTTCATCTAGTGTTCGCGGAAATGCTCAGTGGACACCCCAGGCAGGGTAAGGATCAGCATTTCCACACTACTCAGAGAATTTTTATTTTCAGGGATGGATTTTTAGCCCAATTCAAGTTGAAGAAATGTGGTTTCGTGAAAATCGCTGAAATTTTTTTTTCAGAAACTCCGGGGTGCCTGGAGGTCGCGGTGCACCACGCGACAGTTGTATTCCAAAACTGAGTCACTGAGGTCACACGAGTAACCAAGCATGCTTGAAACTCATTCAAATGCAAGTGCTTCTATCTGTTTTCTTGATTGTTTCCCACTCATTCCTTTTGGTTTGGGGAACATGTCAAAATCCCATGCACAGAGAACTTCATCTAGTGTTCGCGGAAATGCTCAGTGGACACCCCAGGCAGGGTAAGGATCAGCATTTCCACACTACTCAGAGAATTTTTATTTTCAGGGATGGATTTTTAGCCCAATTCAAGTTGAAGAAATGTGGTTTCGTGAAAATCGCTGAAATTTTTTTTTCAGAAACTCCGGGGTGCCTGGAGGTCGCGGTGCACCACGCGACAGTTGTATTCCAAAACTGAGTCACTCAGATCACACGAGTACCCAAGCATGCTTGAAACTCATTCAAATGCAAGTGCTTCTATCTGTTGTCTTGATTGTTTCCCACTCATTCCTCTTGGTTTGGGTGACATGTCAAAATCCCATGCCCAGAGAACTTCAACTAGAGTTCGCGGAAATGCTCAGTGGACACCCCAGGTAGGGTAAGGATCAGCATTTCCACACTACTCAGAGAATTTTTATTTTCAGTGATGGATTTTTAGCCCAATTCAAGTTGAAGAAAAGTGGTTTCGTGAAAATCGCAGAAAATTTTTCTTCAGAAACTCCGGGGTGCCTGGAGGTCGCGGTGCACCACGCGACAGTTGTATTCCAAAACTGAGTCACTCAGATCACACGAGTACCCAAGCATGCTTGAAACTCATTCAACTGCAAGTGCTTCTCTCTGTTTTCTTGATTAATTCTTACTCATTCCTTTTGGTTTGGGTAACATGTCAAAATCCCATGCCCAGAGAACTTCAGATAGAGTTCGCGGAAATGCTCAGTGGATAACCCAGGTAGGGTAAGGATCAGCATTTCCACACTACTCAGAGAATTTTTATTTTCAGGGATGGATTTTTAGCGCAATTCAAGTTGAAGAAAAGTGGTTTTGTGAAAATCGCAGAAATTTTTTTTCAGAAACTCCGGGGTACCTGAAGGCCGTGGTGCACCACGCGACAGTTGTATTCCAAAACTGAGTCACTCAGATCACACGAGTACCCAAGCATGCTTGAAACTCATTCAAATGCAAGTGCTTCTATCTGTTATCTTGATTATTTCCCGATCATTCCTTTTGGTTTGGGTAACATGTCAAAATCCCATACCCAGAGAACTTCAGGTAGAGTTCGCGGAAATGCTCAGTGGACAACCCAGGCACGGTAAGGATCAGCATTTCCACACTACTCAGAGAATTTTTATTTTCAGGGATGGATTTTTAGCCCAATTCAAGTTGAAGAAAAGTGGTTTCGTGAAAATCACAGAAAATTTTTTTTCAGAAACTCCGGGGTGCCTGGAGGTCGCGGTGCACCACGCGACAGTTGTATTCCAAAACTGAGTCACTCAGATCACACGAGTACCCAAGCATGCTTGAAACTCATTCAAATGCAAGTGCTTCTATCTGTTTTCTTGATTGTTTCTTACTCATTCCTTTTGGTTTGGGTAACATGTCAAAATCCCATGCACAGAGAACTTCAACTAGTGTTCGCGGAAATGCCCAGTGGACACCCCAGGTACGGTAAGGATCAGCATTTCCACACTACTCAGAGAATTTTTATTTTCAGGGATGGATTTTTAGCCCAATTCAAGTTGAAGAAAAGTGGTTTCGTGAAAATTGCAGAAAATTTTTTTTCAGAAACTCCGGAGTGCCTGGAGGTCGCGGTGCACCACGCGACAGTTGTATTCCAAAACTGAGTCACTCAGGACACACGAGTAACCAAGCATGCTTGAAACTCATTCAAATGCAAGTGCTTCTATCTGTTTTCTTGATTGTTTCCCACTCAATCCTTTTGGTTTGGGTAACATGTCAAAATCCCATGCACAGAGAACTTCAACTAGTGTTCGCGGAAATGCTCAGTGGACACCCCAGACAGGGTAAGGATCAGCATTTCCACACTACTCAGAGAATTATTATTTTCAGGGATGGATTTTTAGCCCAATTCAAGTTGAAGAAAAGTGGTTTCGTGAAAATCGCAGAAAATTTTTTTTCAGAAACTCCGGGGTGCCTGGAGGTCGCGGTGCACCACGCGACAGTTGTATTACAAACTGAGTCACTCAGATCACACGAGTACCCAAGCATGCTTGAAACTCATTCAAATGCAAGTGCTTCTCTCTGTTTTCTTGATTGTTTCTTACTCATTCCTTTTGGTTTGGGTAACATGTCAAAATCCCATGCACAGAGAACTTCAACTAGTGTTCGCGGAAATGCCCAGTGGACACCCCAGGTAGGGTAAGGATCAGCATTTCCACACTACTCAGAGAATTTTTATTTTAAGGGATGGATTTTTAGCCCAATTCAAGATGAAGAAAAGTGGTTTCGTGAAAATCGCTGAAATTTTTTTTTCAGAAACTCCGGGGTGCCTGGAGGTCGCGGTGCACCACGCGATAGTTGTATTCCAAAACTGAGTCACTCAGATCACACGAGTACCCAAGCATGCTTGAAACTCATTCAAATGCAAGTGCTTCTATCTGTTGTGTTGATTATCTCCCACTCATTCCTTTTGGTTTGGGTAACATGTCAAAATCCCATGCACAGAGAACTTCAGGTAGAGTTCGCGGAAATGCTCAGTGGATAACCCAGGTAAGGTAAGGATCAGCATTTCCACACTACTCAGAGAATTTTTATTTTCAGGGATGGATTTTTAGCCCAATTCAAGTTGAAGAAAAGTGGTTTCGTGAAAATCGCAGAAATTTTTTTTTCAGAAACTCCGGGGTGCATGGAGGTCGCGGTGCACCACGCGACAGTTGTATTCCAAAACTGAGTCACTCAGATCACACGAGTACCCAAGCATGCTTGAAACTCATTCAAATGCAAATGCTTCTATCTGTTATCTTGATTCTTTCACACTCATTCCTTTTGGTTTGGGTGACATGTCAAAATCCCATGCCCAGAGAACTTCAACTAGAGTTCGCGGAAATGCTCAGTGGACAACCCAGGTAGGGTAAGGATCAGCATTTCCACACTACTCAGAGAATTTTTATTTTCAGGGATGGATTTTTAGCCCAATTCAAGTTGAAGAAAAGTGGTTTCGTGAAAATCGCAGAAAATTTTTTTTCAGAAACTCCGGGGTACCTGAAGGTCGCGGTGCACCACGCGACAGTTGTATTCCAAAACTGAGTCACTCAGATCACACGAGTACCCAAGCATGCTTGAAACTCATTCAAATGCAAGTGCTTCCATCTGTTATCTTGATTGTTTCCCACTCATTCCTTTTGGTTTGGGTAACATGTCAAAATCCCATACCCAGAGAACTTCAGGTAGAGTTCGCGGAATGGCTCTGTGGATAACCCTGGTAGGGTAAGGATCAGCATTTCCACACTACTCAGAGAATTTTTATTTTCAGGGATGGATTTTTAGCCCAATTCAAGTTGAAGAAAAGTGGTTTCGTGAAAATCGCAGAAATTTTTTTTTCAGACACTCCGGAGTGCCTGGAGGTCGCGGTGCACCACGCAACAGTTGTATTCCAAAACTGAGTCACTGAGGTCACACGAGTAACCAAGCATGCTTGATACTCATTCAAATGCAAGTGCTTTTATCTGTTTTCTTGATTGTTTCCCACTCATTCCTTTTGGTTTGGGGAACATGTCAAAATCCCATGCACAGAGAACTTCATCTAGTGTTCGCGGAAATGCTCAAGTGGACACCCCAGGCAGGGTAAGGATCAGCATTTCCACACTACTCAGAGAATTTTTATTTTCAGGGATGGATTTTTAGCCCAATTCAAGATGAAGAAAAGTGGTTTTGTGAAAATCGCAGAAATATTTTTTTCAGAAACTCCGGGGTGCCTGGAGGTCGCGGTGCACCACGCGACAGTTGTATTGCAAAACTGAGTCACTCAGATCACACGAGTACCCAAGCATGCTTGAAACTCATTCAAATGCAAGTGCTTCTATCTGTTGTGTTGATTGTCTCCCACTCATTCCTTTTGGTTTGGGTAACATGTCAAAATCCCATGCACAGAGAACTTCAGGTAGAGTTCGCGGAAATGCTCAGTGGATAACCCAGGTAAGGTAAGGATCAGCATTTCCACACTACTCAGAGAATTTTTATTTTCAGGGATGGATTTTTAGCCCAATTCAAGTTGAAGAAAAGTGGTTTCGTGAAAATCGCAGAAATTTTTTTTTCAGAAACTCCGGGGTGCATGGAGGTCGCGGTGCACCACGCGACAGTTGTATTCCAAAACTAAGTCACTCAGATCACACGAGTACCCAAGCATGCTTGAAACTCATTCAAATGCAAGTGCTTCTATCTGTTGTCTTGATTCTTTCACACTCATTCCTTTTGGTTTGGGTGACATGTCAAAATCCCATGCCCAGAGAACTTCAACTAGAGTTCGCGGAAATGCTCAGTGGACAACCCAGGTAGGGTAAGGATCAGCATTTCCACACTACTCAGAGAATTTTTATTTTCAGGGATGGATTTTTAGCCCAATTCAAGTTGAAGAAAAGTGGTTTCGTGAAAATCGCAGAAAATTTTTTTTCAGAAACTCCGGGGTACCTGAAGGTCGCGGTGCACCACGCGACAGTTGTATTCCAAAACTGAGTCACTCAGATCACACGAGTACCCAAGCATGCTTGAAACTCATTCAAATGCAAGTGCTTCTATCTGTTATCTTGATTGTTTCCCATTCATTCCTTTTGGTTTGGGTAACATGTCAAAATCCCATGCACAGAGAACTTCAACTAGTGTTCGCGGAAATGCTCAGTGGACACCCCAGGCAGGGTAAGGATCAGCATTTCCACACTACTCAGAGAAATTTTATTTTCAGGGATGGATTTTTAGCCCAATTCAAGTTGAAGAAAAGTGTTTTCGTAAAAGCAAGAAATTTTTTTTTCAGAAACTCCGGGGTGCATGGAGGTCGCGGTGCACCACGCGACAGTTGTATTCCAAAACTGAGTCACTCAGATCACACGAGTACCCAAGCATGCTTGAAACTCATTCAAATGCAAGTGCTTCCATCTGTTATCTTTATTGTTTCCCACTCATTCCTTTTAGTTTGGGTAACATGTCAAAATCCCATACCCAGAGAACTTCAGGTAGAGTTCGCGGAATGGCTCTGTGGATAACCCTGGTAGGGTAAGGATCAGCATTTCCACACTACTCAGAGAATTTTTATTTTCAGGGATGGATTTTTAGCCCAATTCAAGTTGAGGAAAAGTGGTTTTGTGAAAATCGCAGAAATTTTTTTTTCAGAAACTCCGGGGTGCATGGAGGTCGCGGTGCACCACGAGACAGTTGTATTCGAAAACTGAGTCACTCAGATCACACGAGTACCCAAGCATTCTTGAAACTCATTCAAATGCAACTGCTTCTATCTGTTGTCTTGATTGTTTCCCACTCATTCCTTTTGGTTTGGGTGACATGTCAAAATCCCATGCCCAGAGAACTTCAACTAGAGTTCGCGGAAATGCTCAGTGGACACCCCAGGTAGGGTAAGGATCAGCATTTCCACACTACTCAGAGAATTTTTATTTTCAGGGATGGATTTTTAGCCCAATTCAAGATGAAGAAAAGTGGTTTCGTGAAAATCGCAGAAAATTTTTTTTCAGAAACTCCGGAGTGCCTGGAGGTCGCGGTGCACCACGCGACAGTTGTATTCCAAAACTGAGTCACAAAGGTCACACGAGTAACCAAGCATGCTTGAAACTCATTCAAATGCAAGTGCTTCTATCTGTTGTCTTGATTGTTTCCCACTCATTCCTTTTGGTTTGGGTAACATGTCAAAATCCCATAACCAGAGAACTTCAACTAGTGTTCGCGGAAATGCTCAGTGGACACCGCAGGCAGGGTAAGGATCAGCATTTCCACACTACTCAGAGAATTTTTATTTTCAGGGATGGATTTTTTGCTCAATTCAAGTTGAAGAAAAGTGGTTTCGTGAAAATCGCAGAATTTTTTTTTTCAGAAACTCCGGGGTGCCTGGAGGTCGCGGTGCACCACGCGACAGTTGTATTCCAAAACTGAGTCACTCAGATCACACGAGTACCCAAGCATGCTTGAAACTCATTCAAATGCAAGTGCTTCTCTCTGTTGTCTTGATTGTTTCCCACTCATTCCTTTTGGTATGGGTGACATGTCAAAATCCCATGCCCAGAGAACTTCAACTAGAGTTCGCGGAAATGCTCAGTGGACACCCCAGGTAGGGTAAGGATCAGCATTTCCACACTACTCAGAGAATTTTTATTTTCAGGGATGGATTTTTAGCCCAATTCAAGTTGAAGAAAAGTGGTTTCGTGAAAATCGCAGAAAATTTTTTTTCAGAAACTCCGGGGTACCTGAAGGTCGCGGTGCACCACGCGACAGTTGTATTCCAAAACTGAGTCACTCAGATCACACGAGTACCCAAGCATGCTTGAAACTCATTCAAATGCAAGTGCTTCCATCTGTTATCTTGATTGTTTCCCACTCATTCATTTTGGTTTGGGTAACATGTCAAAATCCCATACCCAGAGAACTTCAGGTAGAGTTCGCGAAAATGCTCAGTGGATAACCCAGGTAGGGTAAGGATCAGCATTTCCACACTACTCAGAGAATTTTTATTTTAAGGGATGGATTTTTAGCCCAATTCAAGTTGAAGAAAAGTGGTTTCGTGAAAATCGCTGAAATTTTTTTTTCAGAAACTCCGGGGTGCCTGGAGGTCGCGGTGCACCACGCGATAGTTGTATTCCAAAACTGAGTCACTCAGATCACACGAGTACCCAAGCATGCTTGAAACTCATTCAAATGCAAGTGCTTCTATCTGTTGTCTTGATTGTTTCCCACTCATTCCTTTTGGTTTGGGTGACATGTCAAAATCCCATGCCCAGAGAACTTCAACTAGAGTTCGCGGAAATGCTCAGTGGACAACCCAGGTAGGGTAAGGATCAGCATTTCCACACTACTCAGAGAATTTTTATTTTCAGGGATGGATTTTTAGCCCAATTCAAGTTGAAGAAAAGTGGTTTCGTGAAAATCGCTGAAAATTTTTTTTCATAAAACTCCGGGGTACCTGAAGGTCGCGGTGCACCACGCGACAGTTGTATTCCAAAACTGAGTCACTCAGATCACACGAGTACCCAAGCATGCTTAAAACTCATTCAAATGCAAGTGCTTCTATCTGTAATCTTGATTGTTTCCCATTCATTCCTTTTGGTTTTGGTAACATGTCAAAATCCCATGCACAGAGAACTTTAACTAGTGTTCGCGGAAATGCTCAGTGGACACCCCAGGCAGGGTAAGGATCAGCATTTCCACACTACTCAGAGAATTTTTATTTTCAGGGATGGATTTTTAGCCCAATTCAAGTTGAAGAAAAGTGGTTTCGTGAAAATCGCAGAAATTTTTTTTTCAGAAACTCCGGGGTGCATGGAGGTCGCGGTGCACCACGCGACAGTTGTATTCCAAAACTGAGTCACTCAGATCACACGAGTACCCAAGCATGCTTGAAACTCATTCAACTGCAAGTGCTTCTATCTGTTTTCTTGATTGTTTCCCACTCATTCCTTTTGGTTTGGGGAACATGTCAAAATCCCATGCATAGAGAACTTCAGGTAGAGTTCGCGGAAATGCTCAGTGGATAACCCAAGTAAGGTAAGGATCAGCATTTCCACAATACTCAGAGAATTTTTATTTTCAGGGATGGATTTTTAACCCAATTCAAGTTGAAGAAAAGTGGTTTCGTGAAAATCGCAGAAATTTTTTTTTCAGAAACTCCGGAGTGCCTGGAGGTCGCGGTGCACCACGCGACAGTTGTATTCCAAAACTGAGTCACTGAGGTCACACGAGTAACCAAGCATGCTTGAAACTCATTCAAATGCAAGTGCTTCTATCTGTTTTCTTGATTGTTTCCCACTCATTCCTTTTGGTTTGGGGAACATGTCAAAATCCCATGCACAGAGAACTTCATCTAGTGTTCGCGGAAATGCTCAGTGGACACCCCAGGCAGGGTAAGGATCAGCATTTCCACACTACTCAGAGAATTTTTATTTTCAGGGATGGATTTTTAGCCCAATTCAAGTTGAAGAAATGTGGTTTCGTGAAAATCGCTGAAATTTTTTTTTCAGAAACTCCGGGGTGCCTGGAGGTCGCGGTGCACCACGCGACAGTTGTATTCCAAAACTGAGTCACTGAGGTCACACGAGTAACCAAGCATGCTTGAAACTCATTCAAATGCAAGTGCTTCTATCTGTTTTCTTGATTGTTTCCCACTCATTCCTTTTGGTTTGGGGAACATGTCAAAATCCCATGCACAGAGAACTTCATCTAGTGTTCGCGGAAATGCTCAGTGGACACCCCAGGCAGGGTAAGGATCAGCATTTCCACACTACTCAGAGAATTTTTATTTTCAGGGATGGATTTTTAGCCCAATTCAAGTTGAAGAAATGTGGTTTCGTGAAAATCGCTGAAATTTTTTTTTCAGAAACTCCGGGGTGCCTGGAGGTCGCGGTGCACCACGCGACAGTTGTATTCCAAAACTGAGTCACTCAGATCACACGAGTACCCAAGCATGCTTGAAACTCATTCAAATGCAAGTGCTTCTATCTGTTGTCTTGATTGTTTCCCACTCATTCCTCTTGGTTTGGGTGACATGTCAAAATCCCATGCCCAGAGAACTTCAACTAGAGTTCGCGGAAATGCTCAGTGGACACCCCAGGTAGGGTAAGGATCAGCATTTCCACACTACTCAGAGAATTTTTATTTTCAGTGATGGATTTTTAGCCCAATTCAAGTTGAAGAAAAGTGGTTTCGTGAAAATCGCAGAAAATTTTTCTTCAGAAACTCCGGGGTGCCTGGAGGTCGCGGTGCACCACGCGACAGTTGTATTCCAAAACTGAGTCACTCAGATCACACGAGTACCCAAGCATGCTTGAAACTCATTCAACTGCAAGTGCTTCTCTCTGTTTTCTTGATTAATTCTTACTCATTCCTTTTGGTTTGGGTAACATGTCAAAATCCCATGCCCAGAGAACTTCAGATAGAGTTCGCGGAAATGCTCAGTGGATAACCCAGGTAGGGTAAGGATCAGCATTTCCACACTACTCAGAGAATTTTTATTTTCAGGGATGGATTTTTAGCGCAATTCAAGTTGAAGAAAAGTGGTTTTGTGAAAATCGCAGAAATTTTTTTTCAGAAACTCCGGGGTACCTGAAGGCCGTGGTGCACCACGCGACAGTTGTATTCCAAAACTGAGTCACTCAGATCACACGAGTACCCAAGCATGCTTGAAACTCATTCAAATGCAAGTGCTTCTATCTGTTATCTTGATTATTTCCCGATCATTCCTTTTGGTTTGGGTAACATGTCAAAATCCCATACCCAGAGAACTTCAGGTAGAGTTCGCGGAAATGCTCAGTGGACAACCCAGGCACGGTAAGGATCAGCATTTCCACACTACTCAGAGAATTTTTATTTTCAGGGATGGATTTTTAGCCCAATTCAAGTTGAAGAAAAGTGGTTTCGTGAAAATCACAGAAAATTTTTTTTCAGAAACTCCGGGGTGCCTGGAGGTCGCGGTGCACCACGCGACAGTTGTATTCCAAAACTGAGTCACTCAGATCACACGAGTACCCAAGCATGCTTGAAACTCATTCAAATGCAAGTGCTTCTATCTGTTTTCTTGATTGTTTCTTACTCATTCCTTTTGGTTTGGGTAACATGTCAAAATCCCATGCACAGAGAACTTCAACTAGTGTTCGCGGAAATGCCCAGTGGACACCCCAGGTACGGTAAGGATCAGCATTTCCACACTACTCAGAGAATTTTTATTTTCAGGGATGGATTTTTAGCCCAATTCAAGTTGAAGAAAAGTGGTTTCGTGAAAATTGCAGAAAATTTTTTTTCAGAAACTCCGGAGTGCCTGGAGGTCGCGGTGCACCACGCGACAGTTGTATTCCAAAACTGAGTCACTCAGGACACACGAGTAACCAAGCATGCTTGAAACTCATTCAAATGCAAGTGCTTCTATCTGTTTTCTTGATTGTTTCCCACTCAATCCTTTTGGTTTGGGTAACATGTCAAAATCCCATGCACAGAGAACTTCAACTAGTGTTCGCGGAAATGCTCAGTGGACACCCCAGACAGGGTAAGGATCAGCATTTCCACACTACTCAGAGAATTATTATTTTCAGGGATGGATTTTTAGCCCAATTCAAGTTGAAGAAAAGTGGTTTCGTGAAAATCGCAGAAAATTTTTTTTCAGAAACTCCGGGGTGCCTGGAGGTCGCGGTGCACCACGCGACAGTTGTATTACAAACTGAGTCACTCAGATCACACGAGTACCCAAGCATGCTTGAAACTCATTCAAATGCAAGTGCTTCTCTCTGTTTTCTTGATTGTTTCTTACTCATTCCTTTTGGTTTGGGTAACATGTCAAAATCCCATGCACAGAGAACTTCAACTAGTGTTCGCGGAAATGCCCAGTGGACACCCCAGGTAGGGTAAGGATCAGCATTTCCACACTACTCAGAGAATTTTTATTTTAAGGGATGGATTTTTAGCCCAATTCAAGATGAAGAAAAGTGGTTTCGTGAAAATCGCTGAAATTTTTTTTTCAGAAACTCCGGGGTGCCTGGAGGTCGCGGTGCACCACGCGATAGTTGTATTCCAAAACTGAGTCACTCAGATCACACGAGTACCCAAGCATGCTTGAAACTCATTCAAATGCAAGTGCTTCTATCTGTTGTGTTGATTATCTCCCACTCATTCCTTTTGGTTTGGGTAACATGTCAAAATCCCATGCACAGAGAACTTCAGGTAGAGTTCGCGGAAATGCTCAGTGGATAACCCAGGTAAGGTAAGGATCAGCATTTCCACACTACTCAGAGAATTTTTATTTTCAGGGATGGATTTTTAGCCCAATTCAAGTTGAAGAAAAGTGGTTTCGTGAAAATCGCAGAAATTTTTTTTTCAGAAACTCCGGGGTGCATGGAGGTCGCGGTGCACCACGCGACAGTTGTATTCCAAAACTGAGTCACTCAGATCACACGAGTACCCAAGCATGCTTGAAACTCATTCAAATGCAAATGCTTCTATCTGTTATCTTGATTCTTTCACACTCATTCCTTTTGGTTTGGGTGACATGTCAAAATCCCATGCCCAGAGAACTTCAACTAGAGTTCGCGGAAATGCTCAGTGGACAACCCAGGTAGGGTAAGGATCAGCATTTCCACACTACTCAGAGAATTTTTATTTTCAGGGATGGATTTTTAGCCCAATTCAAGTTGAAGAAAAGTGGTTTCGTGAAAATCGCAGAAAATTTTTTTTCAGAAACTCCGGGGTACCTGAAGGTCGCGGTGCACCACGCGACAGTTGTATTCCAAAACTGAGTCACTCAGATCACACGAGTACCCAAGCATGCTTGAAACTCATTCAAATGCAAGTGCTTCCATCTGTTATCTTGATTGTTTCCCACTCATTCCTTTTGGTTTGGGTAACATGTCAAAATCCCATACCCAGAGAACTTCAGGTAGAGTTCGCGGAATGGCTCTGTGGATAACCCTGGTAGGGTAAGGATCAGCATTTCCACACTACTCAGAGAATTTTTATTTTCAGGGATGGATTTTTAGCCCAATTCAAGTTGAAGAAAAGTGGTTTCGTGAAAATCGCAGAAATTTTTTTTTCAGACACTCCGGAGTGCCTGGAGGTCGCGGTGCACCACGCAACAGTTGTATTCCAAAACTGAGTCACTGAGGTCACACGAGTAACCAAGCATGCTTGATACTCATTCAAATGCAAGTGCTTTTATCTGTTTTCTTGATTGTTTCCCACTCATTCCTTTTGGTTTGGGGAACATGTCAAAATCCCATGCACAGAGAACTTCATCTAGTGTTCGCGGAAATGCTCAAGTGGACACCCCAGGCAGGGTAAGGATCAGCATTTCCACACTACTCAGAGAATTTTTATTTTCAGGGATGGATTTTTAGCCCAATTCAAGATGAAGAAAAGTGGTTTTGTGAAAATCGCAGAAATATTTTTTTCAGAAACTCCGGGGTGCCTGGAGGTCGCGGTGCACCACGCGACAGTTGTATTGCAAAACTGAGTCACTCAGATCACACGAGTACCCAAGCATGCTTGAAACTCATTCAAATGCAAGTGCTTCTATCTGTTGTGTTGATTGTCTCCCACTCATTCCTTTTGGTTTGGGTAACATGTCAAAATCCCATGCACAGAGAACTTCAGGTAGAGTTCGCGGAAATGCTCAGTGGATAACCCAGGTAAGGTAAGGATCAGCATTTCCACACTACTCAGAGAATTTTTATTTTCAGGGATGGATTTTTAGCCCAATTCAAGTTGAAGAAAAGTGGTTTCGTGAAAATCGCAGAAATTTTTTTTTCAGAAACTCCGGGGTGCATGGAGGTCGCGGTGCACCACGCGACAGTTGTATTCCAAAACTAAGTCACTCAGATCACACGAGTACCCAAGCATGCTTGAAACTCATTCAAATGCAAGTGCTTCTATCTGTTGTCTTGATTCTTTCACACTCATTCCTTTTGGTTTGGGTGACATGTCAAAATCCCATGCCCAGAGAACTTCAACTAGAGTTCGCGGAAATGCTCAGTGGACAACCCAGGTAGGGTAAGGATCAGCATTTCCACACTACTCAGAGAATTTTTATTTTCAGGGATGGATTTTTAGCCCAATTCAAGTTGAAGAAAAGTGGTTTCGTGAAAATCGCAGAAAATTTTTTTTCAGAAACTCCGGGGTACCTGAAGGTCGCGGTGCACCACGCGACAGTTGTATTCCAAAACTGAGTCACTCAGATCACACGAGTACCCAAGCATGCTTGAAACTCATTCAAATGCAAGTGCTTCTATCTGTTATCTTGATTGTTTCCCATTCATTCCTTTTGGTTTGGGTAACATGTCAAAATCCCATGCACAGAGAACTTCAACTAGTGTTCGCGGAAATGCTCAGTGGACACCCCAGGCAGGGTAAGGATCAGCATTTCCACACTACTCAGAGAAATTTTATTTTCAGGGATGGATTTTTAGCCCAATTCAAGTTGAAGAAAAGTGTTTTCGTAAAAGCAAGAAATTTTTTTTTCAGAAACTCCGGGGTGCATGGAGGTCGCGGTGCACCACGCGACAGTTGTATTCCAAAACTGAGTCACTCAGATCACACGAGTACCCAAGCATGCTTGAAACTCATTCAAATGCAAGTGCTTCCATCTGTTATCTTTATTGTTTCCCACTCATTCCTTTTAGTTTGGGTAACATGTCAAAATCCCATACCCAGAGAACTTCAGGTAGAGTTCGCGGAATGGCTCTGTGGATAACCCTGGTAGGGTAAGGATCAGCATTTCCACACTACTCAGAGAATTTTTATTTTCAGGGATGGATTTTTAGCCCAATTCAAGTTGAAGAAAAGTGGTTTCGTGAAAATCGCAGAAATTTTTTTTTCAGAAACTCCGGAGTGCCTGGAGGTCGCGGTGCACCACGCGACAGTTGTATTCCAAAACTGAGTCACTCAGATCACACGAGTACCCAAGCATGCTTGAAACTCATTCAAATGCAAGTGCTTCTATCTGTTGTCTTGATTGTTTCCCACTCATTCCTTTTGGTTTGGGTGACATGTCAAAATCCCATGCCCAGAGAACTTCAACTTGAGTTCGCGGAAATGCTCAGTGGACACCCCAGGTAGGGTAAGGATCAGCATTTCCACACTACTCAGAGAATTTTTATTTTCAGGGATGGATTTTTAGCCCAATTCAAGTTGAAGAAAAGTGGTTTCGTGAAAATCGCAGAAAATTTTATTTCAGAAACTCCGGGGTACCTGAAGGTCGCGGTGCACCACGCGACAGTTGTATTCCAAAACTGAGTCAATCAGATCACACGAGTACCCAAGCATGCTTGAAACTCATTCAACTGCAAGTGCTTCTATCTGTTTTCTTGATTGTTTCCCACTCATTCCTTTTGGTTTGGGGAACATGTCAAAATCCCATGCATAGAGAACTTCAGGTAGAGTTCGCGGAAATGCTCAGTGGATAACCCAAGTAAGGTAAGGATCAGCTTTTCCACACTACTCAGAGAATTTTTATTTTCAGGGATGGATTTTTAGCCCAATTCAAGTTGAAGAAAAGTGGTTTCGTGAAAATCGCAGAAATTTTTTTTTCAGAAACTCCGGAGTGCCTGGAGGTCGCGGTGCACCACGCGACAGTTGTATTCCAAAACTGAGTCACTGAGGTCACACGAGTAACCAAGCATGCTTGAAACTCATTCAAATGCAAGTGCTTCTATCTGTTTTCTTGATTGTTTCCCACTCATTCCTTTTGGTTTGGGGAACATGTCAAAATCCCATGCACAGAGAACTTCATCTAGTGTTCGCGGAAATGCTCAGTGGACACCCCAGGCAAGGTAAGGATCAGCATTTCCACACTACTCAGAGAATTTTTATTTTCAGGGATGGATTTTTAGCCCAATTCAAGTTGAAGAAAAGTGGTTTCGTGAAAATCGCAGAAATATTTTTTTCAGAAACTCCGGGGTGCCTGGAGGTCGCGGTGCACCACGCGACAGTTGTATTCCAAAACTGAGTCACTCAGATCACACGAGTACCCAAGCATGCTTGAAACTCATTCAAATGCAAGTGCTTCTATCTGTTGTCTTGATTGTTTCCCACTCATTCCTTTTGGTTTGGGTGACATGTCAAAATCCCATGCCCAGAGAACTTCAACTAGAGTTCGCGGAAATGCTCAGTGGACACCCCAGGTAGGGTAAGGATCAGCATTTCCACACTACTCAGAGAATTTTTATTTTCAGGGATGGATTTTTAGCCCAATTCAAGTTGAAGAAAAGTGGTTTCGTGAAAATCGCAGAAATTTTTTTTTCTGAAACTCCGGGGTGCATGGAGGTCGCGGTGCACCACGCGACAGTTGTATTCCAAAACTGAGTCACTCAGATCACACGAGTACCCAAGCATGCTTGAAACTCATTCAAATGCAAGTGCTTCTATCTGTTGTCTTGATTGTTTCCACTCATTCCTATTGGTTTGGGTGACATGTCAAAATCCCATGCCCAGAGAACTTCAACTCGAGTTCGCGGAAATGCTCAGTGGACACCCCAGGTAGGGTAAGGATCAGCATTTCCACACTACTCAGAGAATTTTTATTTTCAGTGATGGATTTTTAGCCCAATTCAAGTTGAAGAAAAGTGGTTTCGTGAAAATCGCAGAAAATTTTTTTTCAGAAACACCGGGGTGCCTGGAGGTCGCGGTGCACCACGCGACAGTTGTATTCCAAAACTGAGTCACTCAGATCACACGAGTACCCAAGCATGCTTGAAACTCATTCAACTGCAAGTGCTTCTCTCTGTTTTCTTGATTGTTTCTTACTCATTCCTTTTGGTTTGGGTAACATGTCAAAATCCCATGCCCAGAGAACTTCAGATAGAGTTCGCGGAAATGCTCAGTGGATAACCCAGGTAGGGTAAGGATCAGCATTTCCACACTACTCAGAGAATTTTTATTTTCAGGGATGGATTTTTAGCGCAATTCAAGTTGAAGAAAAGTGGTTTTGTGAAAATCGCAGAAATTTTTTTTCAGAAACTCCAGGGTACCTGAAGGTCGTGGTGCACTACGCGACAGTTGTATTCCAAAACTGAGTCACTCAGATCACACGAGTACCCAAGCATGCTTGAAACTCATTCAAATGCAAGTGCTTCTATCTGTTATCTTGATTGTTTCCCGATCATTCCTTTTGGTTTGGGTAACATGTCAAAATCCCATACCCAGAGAACTTCAGGTAGAGTTCGCGGAAATGCTCAGTGGACACCCCAGGTAGGGTAAGGATCAGCATTTCCACAATACTCAGAGAATTTTTATTTTCAGGGATGGATTTTTAGCCCAATTCAAGTTGAAGAAAAGTGGTTTCGTGAAAATCGCAGAAATTTTTTTTTCAGAAACTCCGGAGTGCCTGGAGGTCGCGGTGCACCACGCGACAGTTGTATTCCAAAACTGAGTCACTGAGGTCACACGAGTAACCAAGCATGCTTGAAACTCATTCAAATGCAAGTGCTTCTATCTGTTTTCTTGATTGTTTCCCACTCATTCCTTTTGGTTTGGGGAACATGTCAAAATCCCATGCACAGAGAACTTCATCTAGTGTTCGCGGAAATGCTCAGTGGACACCCCAGGCAAGGTAAGGATCAGCATTTCCACACTACTCAGAGAATTTTTATTTTCAGGGATGGATTTTTAGCCCAATTCAAGTTGAAGAAAAGTGGTTTCGTGAAAATCGCAGAAATATTTTTTTCAGAAACTCCGGGGTGCCTGGAGGTCGCGGTGCACCACGCGACAGTTGTATTCCAAAACTGAGTCACTCAGATCACACGAGTACCCAAGCATGCTTGAAACTCATTCAAATGCAAGTGCTTCTATCTGTTGTCTTGATTGTTTCCCACTCATTCCTTTTGGTTTGGGTGACATGTCAAAATCCCATGCCCAGAGAACTTCAACTAGAGTTCGCGGAAATGCTCAGTGGACACCCCAGGTAGGGTAAGGATCAGCATTTCCACACTACTCAGAGAATTTTTATTTTCAGGGATGGATTTTTAGCCCAATTCAAGTTGAAGAAAAGTGGTTTCGTGAAAATCGCAGAAATTTTTTTTTCAGAAACTCCGGGGTGCATGGAGGTCGCGGTGCACCACGCGACAGTTGTATTCCAAAACTGAGTCACTCAGATCACACGAGTACCCAAGCATGCTTGAAACTCATTCAAATGCAAGTGCTTCTATCTGTTGTCTTGATTGTTTCCACTCATTCCTCTTGGTTTGGGTGACATGTCAAAATCCCATGCCCAGAGAACTTCAACTCGAGTTCGCGGAAATGCTCAGTGGACACCCCAGGTAGGGTAAGGATCAGCATTTCCACACTACTCAGAGAATTTTTATTTTCAGTGATGGATTTTTAGCCCAATTCAAGTTGAAGAAAAGTGGTTTCGTGAAAATCGCAGAAAATTTTTTTTCAGAAACACCGGGGTGCCTGGAGGTCGCGGTGCACCACGCGACAGTTGTATTCCAAAACTGAGTCACTCAGATCACACGAGTACCCAAGCATGCTTGAAACTCATTCAACTGCAAGTGCTTCTCTCTGTTTTCTTGATTGTTTCTTACTCATTCCTTTTGGTTTGGGTAACATGTCAAAATCCCATGCCCAGAGAACTTCAGATAGAGTTCGCGGAAATGCTCAGTGGATAACCCAGGTAGGGTAAGGATCAGCATTTCCACACTACTCAGAGAATTTTTATTTTCAGGGATGGATTTTTAGCGCAATTCAAGTTGAAGAAAAGTGGTTTTGTGAAAATCGCAGAAATTTTTTTTCAGAAACTCCAGGGTACCTGAAGGTCGTGGTGCACCACGCGACAGTTGTATTCCAAAACTGAGTCACTCAGATCACACGAGTACCCAAGCATGCTTGAAACTCATTCAAATGCAAGTGCTTCTATCTGTTATCTTGATTGTTTCCCGATCATTCCTTTTGGTTTGGGTAACATGTCAAAATCCCATACCCAGAGAACTTCAGGTAGAGTTCGCGGAAACGCTCAGTGGACAACCCAAGCACGGTAAGGATCAGCATTTCCACACTACTCAGAGAATTTTTATTTTCAGGGATGGATTTTTAGCCCAATTCAAGTTGAAGAAAAGTGGTTTCGTGAAAATCACAGAAAATTTTTTTTCAGAAACTCCGGAGTGCCTGGAGGTCGCGGTGCACCACGCGACAGTTGTATTCCAAAACTGAGTCACTCAGGTCACACGAGTAACCAAGCATTCTTGAAACTCATTCAAATGCAAGTGCTTCTATCTGTTTTCTTGATTGTTTCCCACTCATTCCTTTTGGTTTGGGTAACATGTCAAAATCCCATGCACAGAGAACTTCAACTAGTGTTCGCGGAAATGCTCAGTGGACACCCCAGACAGGGTAAGGATCAGCATTTCCACACTACTCAGAGAATTTTTATTTTCAGGGATGGATTTTTAGCCCAATTCAAGTTGAAGAAAAGTGGTTTCGTGAAAATCGCAGAAAATTTTTTTTCAGAAACTCCGGGGTGCCTGGAGGTCGCGGTGCACCACGCGACAGTTGTATTACAAACTGAGTCACTCAGATCACACGAGTACCCAAGCATGCTTGAAACTCATTCAAATGCAAGTGCTTCTCTCTGTTTTCTTGATTGTTTCTTACTCATTCCTTTTGGTTTGGGTAACATGTCAAAATCCCATACACAGAGAACTTCAACTAGTGTTCGCGGAAATGCCCAGTGGACACCCCAGGTAGGGTAAGGATCAGCATTTCCACACTACTCAGAGAATTTTTATTTTAAGGGATGGATTTTTAGCCAAATTCAAGTTGAAGAAAAGTGGTTTCGTGAAAATCGCTGAAATTTTTTTTTCAGAAACTCCGGGGTGCCTGGAGGTCGCGGTGCACCACGCGATAGTTGTATTCCAAAACTGAGTCACTCAGATCACACGAGTACCCAAGCATGCTTGAAACTCATTCAAATGCAAGTGCTTCTATCTGTTATCTTGATTGTTTCCCATTCATTCCTTTTGGTTTGGGTAACATGTCAAAATCCCATGCACAGAGAACTTCAACTAGTGTTCGCGGAAATGCTCAGTGGACACCCCAGGCAGGGTAAGGATCAGCATTTCCACACTACTCAGAGAAATTTTATTTTCAGGGATGGATTTTTAGCCCAATTCAAGTTGAAGAAAAGTGGTTTCGTGAAAATCGCAGAAATTTTTTTTTCAGAAACTCCGGGGTGCATGGAGGTCGCGGTGCACCACGCGACAGTTGTATTCCAAAACTGAGTCACTCAGATCACACGAGTACCCAAGCATGCTTGAAACAAATTCAAATGCAAGTGCTTCCATCTGTTATCTTGATTGTTTCCCACTCATTCCTTTTGGTTTGGGTAACATGTCAAAATCCCATACCCAGAGAACTTCAGGTAGAGTTCGCGGAATGGCTCTGTGGATAACCCTGGTAGGGTAAGGATCAGCATTTCCACACTACTCAGAGAATTTTTATTTTCAGGGATGGATTTTTAGCCCAATTCAAGTTGAAGAAAAGTGGTTTCGTGAAAATCGCAGAAAATTTTTTTTCAGAAACTCCGGGGTACCTGAAGGTCGCGGTGCACCACGCGACAGTTGTATTCCAAAACTGAGTCAATCAGATCACACGAGTACCCAAGCATGCTTGAAACTCATTCAACTGCAAGTGCTTCTATCTGTTTTCTTGATTGTTTCCCACTCATTCCTTTTGGTTTGGGGAACATGTCAAAATCCCATGCATAGAGAACTTCAGGTAGAGTTCGCGGAAATGCTCAGTGGATAACCCAAGTAAGGTAAGGATCAGCATTTCCACACTACTCAGAGAATTTTTATTTTCAGGGATGGATTTTTAGCCCAATTCAAGTTGAAGAAAAGTGGTTTCGTGAAAATCGCAGAAATTTTTTTTTCAGAAACTCCGGAGTGCCTGGAGGTCGCGGTGCACCACGCGACAGTTGTATTCCAAAACTGAGTCACTGAGGTCACACGAGTAACCAAGAATGCTTGAAACTCATTCAAATGCAAGTGCTTCTATCTGTTTTCTTGATTGTTTCCCACTCATTCCTTTTGGTTTGGGGAACATGTCAAAATCCCATGCACAGAGAACTTCATCTAGTGTTCGCGGAAATGCTCAGTGGACACCCCAGGCAGGGTAAGGATCAGCATTTCCACACTACTCAGAGAATTTTTATTTTCAGGGATGGATTTTTAGCCCAATTCAAGTTGAAGAAAAGTGGTTTCGTGAAAATCGCAGAAATTTTTTTTTCAGAAACTCCGGGGTGCATGGAGGTCGCGGTGCACCACGCGACAGTTGTATTCCAAAACTGAGTCACTCAGATCACACGAGTACCCAAGCATGCTTGAAACTCATTCAAATGCAAGTGCTTCTATCTGTTGTCTTGATTGTTTCCACTCATTCCTCTTGGTTTGGGTGACATGTCAAAATCCCATGCCCAGAGAACTTCAACTCGAGTTCGCGGAAATGCTCAGTGGACACCCCAGTTAGGGTAAGGATCAGCATTTCCACACTACTCAGAGAATTTTTATTTTCAGTGATGGATTTTTAGCCCAATTCAAGTTGAAGAAAAGTGGTTTCGTGAAAATCGCAGAAAATTTTTTTTCAGAAACTCCGGGGTGCATGGAGGTCGCGGTGCACCACGCGACAGTTGTATTCCAAAACTGAGTCACTCAGATCACACGAGTACGCAAGCATGCTTGAAACTCATTCAAATGCAAGTGCTTCTATCTTTTGTCTTGATTGTTTCCACTCATTCCTCTTGGTTTGGGTGACATGTCAAAATCCCATGCCCAGAGAACTTCAACTAGAGTTCGCAGAAATGCTCAGTGGACACCCCAGGTAGGGTAAGGATCAGCATTTCCACACAACTCAGAGAATTTTTATTTTCAGGGATGGATTTTTAGCCCAATTCAAGTTGAAGAAAAGTGGTTTCGTGAAAATCGCAGAAAATTTTTTTTCAGAAACTCCGGGGTACCTGAAGGTCGCGGTGCACCACGCGACAGTTGTATTCCAAAACTGAGTCAATCAGATCACACGAGTACCCAAGCATGCTTGAAACTCATTCAACTGCAAGTGCTTCTATCTGTTTTCTTGATTGTTTCCCACTCATTCCTTTTGGTTTGGGGAACATGTCAAAATCCCATGCATAGAGAACTTCAGGTAGAGTTCGCGGAAATGCTCAGTGGATAACCCAAGTAAGGTAAGGATCAGCATTTCCACACTACTCAGAGAATTTTTATTTTCAGGGATGGATTTTTAGCCCAATTCAAGTTGAAGAAAAGTGGTTTCATGAAAATCGCAGAAATTTTTTTTTCAGAAACTCCGGAGTGCCTGGAGGTCGCGGTGCACCACGCGACAGTTGTATTCCAAAACTGAGTCACTGAGGTCACACGAGTAACCAAGCATGCTTGAAACTCATTCAAATGCAAGTGCTTCTATCTGTTTTCTTGATTGTTTCCCACTCATTCCTTTTGGTTTGGGGAACATGTCAAAATCCCATGCACAGAGAACTTCATCTAGTGTTCGCGGAAATGCTCAGTGGACACCCCAGGCAGGGTAAGGATCAGCATTTCCACACTACTCAGAGAATTTTTATTTTCAGGGATGGATTTTTAGCCCAATTCAAGTTGAAGAAAAGTGGTTTCGTGAAAATCGCAGAAATATTTTTTTCAGAAACTCCGGGGTGCCTGGAGGTCGCGGTGCACCACGCGACAGTTGTATTCCAAAACTGAGTCACTCAGATCACACGAATACCCAAGCATGCTTGAAACTCATTCAAATGCAAGTGCTTCTATCTGTTGTCTTGATTGTTTCCCACTCATTCCTTTTGGTTTGGGTGACATGTCAAAATCCCATGCCCAGAGAACTTCAACTAGAGTTCGCGGAAATGCTCAGTGGACACCCCAGGTAGGGTAAGGATCAGCATTTCCACACTTCTCAGAGAATTTATATTTTCAGGGATGGATTTTTAGCCCAATTCAAGTTGAAGAAAAGTGGTTTCGTGAAAATCGCAAAAAAATTTTTTTCAGAAACTCCGGGGTGCCTGGAGGTCGCGGTGCACCACGCGACAGTTGTATTACAAACTGAGTCACTCAGATCACACGAGTACCCAAGCATGCTTGAAACTCATTCAAATGCAAGTGCTTCTCTCTGTTTTCTTGATTGTTTCTTACTCATTCCTTTTGGTTTGGGTAACATGTCAAAATCCCATACACAGAGAACTTCATCTAGTGTTCGCGGAAATGCTCAGTGGACACCCCAGGCAGGGTAAGGATCAGCATTTCCACACTACTCAGAGAATTTTTATTTTCAGGGATGGATTTTTAGCCCAATTCAAGTTGAAGAAAAGTGGTTTCGTGAAAATCGCAGAAATATTTTTTTAAAAAACTCCGGGGTGCCTGGAGGTCGCGGTGCACCACGCGACAGTTGTATTCCAAAACTGAGTCACTCAGATCACACGAATACCCAAGCATGCTTGAAACTCATTCAAATGCAAGTGCTTCTATCTGTTTTCTTGATTGTTTCCCACTCATTCCTTTTGGTTTGGGGAACATGTCAAAATCCCATGCACAGAGAACTTCATCTAGTGTTCGCGGAAATGCTCAGTGGACAACCCAGGCAGGGTAAGGATCAGCATTTCCACACTACTCAGAGAATTTTTATTTTCAGGGATGGATTTTTAGCCCAATTCAAGTTGAAGAAAAGTGGTTTCGTGAAAATCGCAGAAATATTTTTTTCAGAAACTCCGGGGTGCCTGGAGGTCGCGGTGCACCACGCGACAGTTGTATTCCAAAACTGAGTCACTCAGATCACACGAATACCCAAGCATGCTTGAAACTCATTCAAATGCAAGTGCTTCTATCTGTTGTCTTGATTGTTTCCCACTCATTCCTTTTGGTTTGGGTGACATGTCAAAATCCCATGCCCAGAGAACTTCAACTAGAGTTCGCGGAAATGCTCAGTGGACACCCCAGATAGGGTAAGGATCAGCATTTCCACACTTCTCAGAGAATTTTTATTTTCAGTGATGGATTTTTAGCCCAATTCAAGTTGAAGAAAAGTGGTTTCGTGAAAATCGCAGAAAATTTTTTTTCAGAAACTCCGGGGTGCCTGGAGGTCGCGGTGCACCACGCGACAGTTGTATTACAAACTGAGTCACTCAGATCACACGAGTACCCAAGCATGCTTGAAACTCATTCAAATGCAAGTGCTTCTCTCTGTTTTCTTGATTGTTTCTTACTCATTCCTTTTGGTTTGGGTAACATGTCAAAATCCCATACACAGAGAACTTCAACTAGTGTTCGCGGAAATGCCCAGTGGACACCCCAGGTAGGGTAAGGATCAGCATTTCCACACTACTCAGAGAATTTTTATTTTAAGGGATGGATTTTTAGCCCAATTCAAGTTGAAGAAAAGTGGTTTCGTGAAAATCGCTGAAATTTTTTTTTCAGAAACTCCGGGGTGCCTGGAGGTCGCGGTGCACCACGCGATAGTTGTATTCCAAAACTGAGTCACTCAGATCACACGAGTACCCAAGCATGCTTGAAACTCATTCAAATGCAAGTGCTTCTATCTGTTATCTTGATTGTTTCCCATTCATTCCTTTTGGTTTGGGTAACATGTCAAAATCCCATGCACAGAGAACTTCAACTAGTGTTCGCGGAAATGCTCAGTGGACACCCCAGGCAGGGTAAGGATCAGCATTTCCACACTACTCAGAGAAATTTTATTTTCAGGGATGGATTTTTAGCCCAATTCAAGTTGAAGAAAAGTGGTTTCGTGAAAATCGCAGAAATTTTTTTTTCAGAAACTCCGGGGTGCATGGAGGTCGCGGTGCACCACGCGATAGTTGTATTCCAAAACTGAGTCACTCAGATCACACGAGTACCCAAGCATGCTTGAAACTCATTCAAATGCAAGTGCTTCCATCTGTTATCTTGATTGTTTCCCACTCATTCCTTTTGGTTTGGGTAACATGTCAAAATCCCATACCCAGAGAACTTCAGGTAGAGTTCGCGGAATGGCTCTGTGGATAACCCTGGTAGAGTAAGGATCAGCATTTCCACACTACTCAGAGAATTTTTATTTTCAGGGATGGATTTTTAGCCCAATTCAAGTTGAAGAAAAGTGGTTTCGTGAAAATCGCAGAAAATTTTTTTTCAGAAACTCCGGGGTACCTGAAGGTCGCGGTGCACCACGCGACAGTTGTATTCCAAAACTGAGTCAATCAGATCACACGAGTACCCAAGCATGCTTGAAACTCATTCAACTGCAAGTGCTTCTATCTGTTTTCTTGATTGTTTCCCACTCATTCCTTTTGGTTTGGGGAACATGTCAAAATCCCATGCATAGAGAACTTCAGGTAGAGTTCGCGGAAATGCTCAGTGGATAACCCAAGTAAGGTAAGGATCAGCATTTCCACACTACTCAGAGAATTTTTATTTTCAGGGATGGATTTTTAGCCCAATTCAAGTTGAAGAAAAGTGGTTTCGTGAAAATCGCAGAAATTTTTTTTTCAGAAACTCCGGAGTGCCTGGAGGTCGCGGTGCACCACGCGACAGTTGTATTCCAAAACTGAGTCACTGAGGTCACACGAGTAACCAAGAATGCTTGAAACTCATTCAAATGCAAGTGCTTCTATCTGTTTTCTTGATTGTTTCCCACTCATTCCTTTTGGTTTGGGGAACATGTCAAAATCCCATGCACAGAGAACTTCATCTAGTGTTCGCGGAAATGCTCAGTGGACACCCCAGGCAGGGTAAGGATCAGCATTTCCACACTACTCAGAGAATTTTTATTTTCAGGGATGGATTTTTAGCCCAATTCAAGTTGAAGAAAAGTGGTTTCGTGAAAATCGCAGAAATTTTTTTTTCAGAAACTCCGGGGTGCATGGAGGTCGCGGTGCACCACGCGACAGTTGTATTCCAAAACTGAGTCACTCAGATCACACGAGTACGCAAGCATGCTTGAAACTCATTCAAATGCAAGTGCTTCTATCTGTTGTCTTGATTGTTTCCACTCATTCCTCTTGGTTTGGGTGACATGTCAAAATCCCATGCCCAGAGAACTTCAACTAGAGTTCGCGGAAATGCTCAGTGGACACCCCAGGTAGGGTAAGGATCAGCATTTCCACACAACTCAGAGAATTTTTATTTTCAGGGATGGATTTTTAGCCCAATTCAAGTTGAAGAAAAGTGGTTTCGTGAAAATCGCAGAAAATTTTTTTTCAGAAACTCCGGGGTACCTGAAGGTCGCGGTCCACCACGCGACAGTTGTATTCCAAAACTGAGTCAATCAGATCACACGAGTACGCAAGCATGCTTGAAACTCATTCAAATGCAAGTGCTTCTATCTGTTGTCTTGATTGTTTCCCACTCATTCCTTTTGGTTTGGGGAACATGTCAAAATCCCATGCATAGAGAACTTCAGGTAGAGTTCGCGGAAATGCTCAGTGGATAACCCAAGTAAGGTAAGGATCAGCATTTCCACACTACTCAGAGAATTTTTATTTTCAGGGATGGATTTTTAGCCCAATTCAAGTTGAAGAAAAGTGGTTTCGTGAAAATCGCATAAATTTTTTTTTCAGAAACTCCGGAGTGCCTGGAGGTCGCGGTGCACCACGCGACAGTTGTATTCCAAAACTGAGTCACTGAGGTCACACGAGTAACCAAGCATGCTTGAAACTCATTCAAATGCAAGTGCTTCTATCTGTTTTCTTGATTGTTTCCCACTCATTCCTTTTGGTTTGGGGAACATGTCAAAATCCCATGCACAGAGAACTTCAACTAGAGTTCGCGGAAATGCTCAGTGGACACCCCAGGTAGGGTAAGGATCACCATTTCCACACTACTCAGAGAATTTTTATTTTCAGGGATGGATTTTTAGCCCAATTCAAGTTGAAGAAAAGTGGTTTCGTGAAAATCGCAGAAATTTTTTTTTCAGAAACTCCGGGGTGCATGGAGGTCGCGGTGCACCACGCGACACTTGTATTCCAAAACTGAGTCACTCAGATCACACGAGTACCCAAGCATGCTTGAAACTCATTCAAATGCAAGTGCTTCTATCTGTTGTCTTGATTGTTTCCACTCATTCCTCTTGGTTTGGGTGACATGTCAAAATCCCATGCCCAGAGAACTTCAACTAGAGTTCGCGGAAATGCTCAGTGGACACCCCAGGTAGGGTAAGGATCAGCATTTCCACACAACTCAGAGAATTTTTATTTTCAGGGATGGATTTTTAGCCCAATTCAAGTTGAAGAAAAGTGGTTTCGTGAAAATCGCATAAAATTTTTTTTCAGAAACTCCGGGGTACCTGAAGGTCGCGGTGCACCACGCGACAGTTGTATTCCAAAACTGAGTCAATCAGATCACACGAGTACCCAAGCATGCTTGAAACTCATTCAACTGCAAGTGCTTCTATCTGTTTTCTTGATTGTTTCCCACTCATTCCTTTTGGTTTGGGGAACATGTCAAAATCCCATGCATAGAGAACTTCAGGTAGAGTTCGCGGAAATGCTCAGTGGATAACCCAAGTAAGGTAAGGATCAGCATTTCCACACTACTCAGAGAATTTTTATTTTCAGGGATGGATTTTTAGCCCAATTCAAGTTGAAGAAAAGTGGTTTCGTGAAAATCGCAGAAATTTTTTTTTCAGAAACTCCGGAGTGCCTGGAGGTCGCGGTGCACCACGCGACAGTTGTATTCCAAAACTGAGTCACTGAGGTCACACGAGTAACCAAGCATGCTTGAAACTCATTCAAATGCAAGTGCTTCTATCTGTTTTCTTGATTGTTTCCCACTCATTCCTTTTGGTTTGGGGAACATGTCAAAATCCCATGCACAGAGAACTTCATCTAGTGTTCGCGGAAATGCTCAGTGGACACCCCAGGCAGGGTAAGGATCAGCATTTCCACACTACTCAGAGAATTTTTATTTTCAGGGATGGATTTTTAGCCCAATTCAAGTTGAAGAAAAGTGGTTTCGTGAAAATCGCAGAAATATTTTTTTCAGAAACTCCGGGGTGCCTGGAGGTCGCGGTGCACCACGCGACAGTTGTATTCCAAAACTGAGTCACTCAGATCACACGAATACCCAAGCATTCTTGAAACTCATTCAAATGCAAGTGCTTCTATCTGTTGTCTTGATTGTTTCCCACTCATTCCTTTTGGTTTGGGTGACATGTCAAAATCCCATGCCCAGAGAACTTCAACTAGAGTTCGCGGAAATGCTCAGTGGACACCCCAGGTAGGGTAAGGATCAGCATTTCCACACTTCTCAGAGAATTTTTATTTTCAGTGATGGATTTTTAGCCCAATTCAAGTTGAAGAAAAGTGGTTTCGTGAAAATCGCAGAAAATTTTTTTTCAGAAACTCCGGGGTGCCTGGAGGTCGCGGTGCACCACGCGACAGTTGTATTCCAAAACTGAGTCACTCAGATCACACGAGTACCCAAGCATGCTTGAAACTCATTCAACTGCAAGTGCTTCTCTCTGTTTTCTTGATTGTTTCTTACTCATTCCTTTTGGTTTGGGTAACATGTCAAAATCCCATGCCCAGAGAACTTCAGATAGAGTTCGTGGAAATGCTCAGTGGATAACCCAGGTAGGGTAAGGATCAGCATTTCCACACTACTCAGAGAATTTTTATTTTCAGGGATGGATTTTTAGCGCAATTCAAGTTGAAGAAAAGTGGTTTCGTGAAAATTGCAGAAAATTTTTTTTCAGAAACTCCGGAGTGCCTGGAGGGCGCGGTGCACCACGCAACAGTTGTATTCCAAAACTGAGTCACTCAGATCACACGAGTACCCAAGCATGGTTGAAACTCATTCAAATGCAAGTGCTTCTATCTGTTATCTTGATTGTTTCCCACTCATTCCTTTTGGTTTGGGTAACATGTCAAAATCCCATGCCCAGAGAACTTCAACTACAGTTCGCAGAAATGCTCAGTGGACACCCCAGGTAGGGTAAGGATCAGCATTTCCACACTACTCAGAGAATTTTTATTTTCAGGGATGGATTTTTAGCCCAATTCAAGTTGAAGAAAAGTGGTTTCGTGAAAATTGCAGAAAATTTTTTTTCAGAAACTCCGGAGTGCCTGGAGGTCGCGGTGCACCACGCGACAGTTGTATTCCAAAACTGAGTCACTCAGGTCACACGAGTAACCAAGCATGCTTGAAACTCATTCAAATGCAAGTGCTTCTATCTGTTTTCTTGATTGTTTCCCACTCATTCCTTTTGGTTTGGGGAACATGTCAAAATCCCATGCACAGAGAACTTCATCTAGTGTTCGCGGAAATGCTCAGTGGACACCCCAGGCAAGGTAAGGATCAGCATTTCCACACTACTCAGAGAATTTTTATTTTCAGGGATGGATTTTTAGCCCAATTCAAGTTGAAGAAAAGTGGTTTCGTGAAAATCGCAGAAATTTTTTTTTCAGAAACTCCGGGGTGCATGGAGGTCGCGGTGCACCACGCGACAGTTGTATTCCAAAACTGAGTCACTCAGATCACACGAGTACCCAAGCATGCTTGAAACTCATTCAAATGCAAGAGCTTCTATCTGTTGTCTTGATTGTTTCCACTCATTCCTCTTGGTTTGGGTGACATGTCAAAATCCCATGCCCAGAGAACTTCAACTCGAGTTCGCGGAAATGCTCAGTGGACACCCCAGGTAGGGTAAGGATCAGCATTTCCACACTACTCAGAGAATTTTTATTTTCAGTGATGGATTTTTAGCCCAATTCAAGTTGAAGAAAAGTGGTTTCGTGAAAATCGCAGAAAATTTTTTTTCAGAAACTCCGGGGTGCCTGGAGGTCGCGGTGCACCACGCGACAGTTGTATTCCAAAACTGAGTCACTCAGATCACACGAGTACCCAATCATGCTTGAAACTCATTCAACTGCAAGTGCTTCTCTCTGTTTTCTTGATTGTTTCTTACTCATTCCTTTTGGTTTGGGTAACATGTCAAAATCCCATGCCCAGAGAACTTCAGATAGAGTTCGCGGAAATGCTCAGTGGATAACCCAGGTAGGGTAAGGATCAGCATTTCCACACTACTCAGAGAATTTTTATTTTCAGGGATGGATTTTTAGCGCAATTCAAGTTGAAGAAAAGTGGTTTTGTGAAAATCGCAGAAATTTTTTTTCAGAAACTCCGGGGTACCTGAAGGTCGTGGTGCACCACGCGACAGTTGTATTCCAAAACTGAGTCACTCAGATCACACGAGTACCCAAGCATGCTTGAAACTCATTCAAATGCAAGTGCTTCTATCTGTTATCTTGATTGTTTCCCGATCATTCCTTTTGGTTTGGGTAACATGTCAAAATCCCATACCCAGAGAACTTCAGGTAGAGTTCGCGGAAATGCTCAGTGGACAACCCAAGCACGGTAAGGATCAGCATTTCCACACTACTCAGAGAATTTTTATTTTCAGGGATGGATTTTTAGCCCAATTCAAGTTGAAGAAAAGTGGTTTCGTGAAAATCACAGAAAATTTTTTTTCAGAAACTCCGGGGTGCCTGGAGGTCGCGGTGCACCACGCGACAGTTGTATTCCAAAACTGAATCACTCAGATCACACGAGTACCCAAGCATGCTTGAAACTCATTCAAATGCAAGTGCTTCTATCTGTTTTCTTGATTGTTTCTTACTCATTCCTTTTGGTTTGGGTAACATGTCAAAATCCCATGCACAGAGAACTTCAACTAGTGTTCGCGGAAATGCCCAGTGGACACCCCAGGTAGGGTAAGGATCAGCATTTCCACACTACTCAGAGAATTTTTATTTTCAGGGATGGATTTTTAGCCCAATTCAAGTTGAAGAAAAGTGGTTTCGTGAAAATCACAGAAAATTTTTTTTCTGAAACTCCGGAGTGCCTGGAGGTCGCGGTGCACCACGCGACAGTTGTATTCCAAAACTGAGTCACTCAGGTCACACGAGTAACCAAGCATTCTTGAAACTCATTCAAATGCAAGTGCTTCTATCTGTTTTCTTGATTGTTTCCCACTCATTCCTTTTGGTTTGGGTAACATGTCAAAATCCCATGCACAGAGAACTTCAACTAGTGTTCGCGGAAATGCTCAGTGGACACCCCAGACAGGGTAAGGATCAGCATTTCCACACTACTCAGAGAATTTTTATTTTCAGGGATGGATTTTTAGCCCAATTCAAGTTGAAGAAAAGTGGTTTCGTGAAAATCGCAGAAAATTTTTTTTCAGAAACTCCGGGGTGCCTGGAGGTCGCGGTGCACCACGCGACAGTTGTATTACAAACTGAGTCACTCAGATCACACGAGTACCCAAGCATGCTTGAAACTCATTCAAATGCAAGTGCTTCTCTCTGTTTTCTTGATTGTTTCTTACTCATTCCTTTTGGTTTGGGTAACATGTCAAAATCCCATACACAGAGAACTTCAACTAGTGTTCGCGGAAATGCCCAGTGGACACCCCAGGTAGGGTAAGGATCAGCATTTCCACACTACTCAGAGAATTTTTATTTTAAGGGATGGATTTTTAGCCCAATTCAAGTTGAAGAAAAGTGGTTTCGTGAAAATCGCAGAAATTTTTTTTTCAGAAACTCCAGAGTGCCTGGAGGTCGCGGTGCACCACGCGACAGTTGTATTCCAAAACTGAGTCACTGAGGTCACACGAGTAACCAAGAATGCTTGAAACTCATTCAAATGCAAGTGCTTCTATCTGTTTTCTTGATTGTTTCCCACTCATTCCTTTTGGTTTGGGGAACATGTCAAAATCCCATGCACAGAGAACTTCATCTAGTGTTCGCGGAAATGCTCAGTGGACACCCCAGGCAGGGTAAGGATCAGCATTTCCACACTACTCAGAGAATTTTTATTTTCAGGGATGGATTTTTAGCCCAATTCAAGTTGAAGAAAAGTGGTTTCGTGAAAATCGCAGAAATTTTTTTTTCAGAAACTCCGGGGTGCATGGAGGTCGCGGTGCACCACGCGACACTTGTATTCCAAAACTGAGTCACTCAGATCACACGAGTACGCAAGCATGCTTGAAACTCATTCAAATGCAAGTGCTTCTATCTGTTGTCTTGATTGTTTCCACTCATTCCTCTTGGTTTGGGTGACATGTCAAAATCCCATGCCCAGAGAACTTCAACTAGAGTTCGCGGAAATGCTCAGTGGACACCCCAGGTAGGGTAAGGATCAGCATTTCCACACAACTCAGAGAATTTTTATTTTCAGGGATGGATTTTTAGCCCAATTCAAGTTGAAGAAAAGTGGTTTCGTGAAAATCGCAGAAAATTTTTTTTCAGAAACTCCGGGGTACCTGAAGGTCGCGGTCCACCACGCGACAGTTGTATTCCAAAACTGAGTCAATCAGATCACACGAGTACCCAAGCATGCTTGAAACTCATTCAACTGCAAGTGCTTCTATCTGTTTTCTTGATTGTTTCCCACTCATTCCTTTTGGTTTGGGGAACATGTCAAAATCCCATGCATAGAGAACTTCAGGTAGAGTTCGCGGAAATGCTCAGTGGATAACCCAAGTAAGGTAAGGATCAGCATTTCCACACTACTCAGAGAATTTTTATTTTCAGGGATGGATTTTTAGCCCAATTCAAGTTGAAGAAAAGTGGTTTCGTGAAAATCGCAGAAATTTTTTTTTCAGAAACTCCGGAGTGCCTGGAGGTCGCGGTGCACCACGCGACAGTTGTATTCCAAAACTGAGTCACTGAGGTCACACGAGTAACCAAGCATGCTTGAAACTCATTCAAATGCAAGTGCTTCTATCTGTTTTCTTGATTGTTTCCCACTCATTCCTTTTGGTTTGGGGAACATGTCAAAATCCCATGCACAGAGAACTTCAACTAGAGTTCGCGGAAATGCTCAGTGGACACCCCAGGTAGGGTAAGGATCAGCATTTCCACACTACTCAGAGAATTTTTATTTTCAGGGATGGATTTTTAGCCCAATTCAAGTTGAAGAAAAGTGGTTTCGTGAAAATCGCAGAAATTTTTTTTTCAGAAACTCCGGGGTGCATGGAGGTCGCGGTGCACCACGCGACACTTGTATTCCAAAACTGAGTCACTCAGATCACACGAGTACCCAAGCATGCTTGAAACTCATTCAAATGCAAGTGCTTCTATCTGTTGTCTTGATTGTTTCCACTCATTCCTCTTGGTTTGGGTGACATGTCAAAATCCCATGCCCAGAGAACTTCAACTAGAGTTCGCGGAAATGCTCAGTGGACACCCCAGGTAGGGTAAGGATCAGCATTTCCACACAACTCAGAGAATTTTTATTTTCAGGGATGGATTTTTAGCCCAATTCAAGTTGAAGAAAAGTGGTTTCGTGAAAATCGCAGAAAATTTTTTTTCAGAAACTCCGGGGTACCTGAAGGTCGCGGTGCACCACGCGACAGTTGTATTCCAAAACTGAGTCAATCAGATCACACGAGTACCCAAGCATGCTTGAAACTCATTCAACTGCAAGTGCTTCTATCTGTTTTCTTGATTGTTTCCCACTCATTCCTTTTGGTTTGGGGAACATGTCAAAATCCCATGCATAGAGAACTTCAGGTAGAGTTCGCGGAAATGCTCAGTGGATAACCCAAGTAAGGTAAGGATCAGCATTTCCACACTACTCAGAGAATTTTTATTTTCAGGGATGGATTTTTAGCCCAATTCAAGTTGAAGAAAAGTGGTTTCGTGAAAATCGCAGAAATTTTTTTTTCAGAAACTCCGGAGTGCCTGGAGGTCGCGGTGCACCACGCGACAGTTGTATTCCAAAACTGAGTCACTGAGGTCACACGAGTAACCAAGCATGCTTGAAACTCATTCAAATGCAAGTGCTTCTGTCTGTTTTCTTGATTGTTTCCCACTCATTCCTTTTGGTTTGGGGAACATGTCAAAATCCCATGCACAGAGAACTTCATCTAGTGTTCGCGGAAATGCTCAGTGGACACCCCAGGCAGGGTAAGGATCAGCATTTCCACACTACTCAGAGAATTTTTATTTTCAGGGATGGATTTTTAGCCCAATTCAAGTTGAAGAAAAGTGGTTTCGTGAAAATCGCAGAAATATTTTTTTCAGAAACTCCGGGGTGCCTGGAGGTCGCGGTGCACCACGCGACAGTTGTATTCCAAAACTGAGTCACTCAGATCACACGAATACCCAAGCATGCTTGAAACTCATTCAAATGCAAGTGCTTCTATCTGTTGTCTTGATTGTTTCCCACTCATTCCTTTTGGTTTGGGTGACATGTCAAAATCCCATGCCCAGAGAACTTCAACTAGAGTTCGCGGAAATGCTCAGTGGACACCCCAGGTAGGGTAAGGATCAGCATTTCCACACTACTCAGAGAATTTTTATTTTCAGGGATGGATTTTTAGCCCAATTCAAGTTGAAGAAAAGTGGTTTCGTGAAAATCGCAGAAATATTTTTTTCAGAAACTCCGGGGTGCCTGGAGGTCGCGGTGCACCACGCGACAGTTGTATTCCAAAACTGAGTCACTCAGATCACACGAATACCCAAGCATGCTTGAAACTCATTCAAATGCAAGTGCTTCTATCTGTTGTCTTGATTGTTTCCCACTCATTCCTTTTGGTTTGGGTGACATGTCAAAATCCCATGCCCAGAGAACTTCAACTAGAGTTCGCGGAAATGCTCAGTGGACACCCCAGGTAGGGTAAGGATCAGCATTTCCACACTTCTCAGAGAATTTTTATTTTCAGTGATGGATTTTTAGCCCAATTCAAGTTGAAGAAAAGTGGTTTCGTGAAAATCGCAGAAAATTTTTTTTCAGAAACTCCGGGGTGCCTGGAGGTCGCGGTGCACCACGCGACAGTTGTATTCCAAAACTGAGTCACTCAGATCACACGAGTACCCAAGCATGGTTGAAACTCATTCAAATGCAAGTGCTTCTATCTGTTATCTTGATTGTTTCCCACTCATTCCTTTTGGTTTGGGTAACATGTCAAAATCCCATACCCAGAGAACTTCAGGTAGAGTTCGCGGAAATGCTCAGTGGACAACCCAGGTAGGGTAAGGATCAGCATTTCCACACTACTCAGAGAATTTTTATTTTCAGGGATGGATTTTTAGCCCAATTCAAGTTGAAGAAAAGTGGTTTCGTGAAAATCGCAGAAAATTTTTTTTCAGAAACTCCGGGGTGCCTGGAGGTCGCGGTGCACCACGCGACAGTTGTATTCCAAAACTGAGTCACTCAGATCACACGAGTACCCAAGCATGCTTGAAACTCATTCAAATGCAAGTGCTCCTATCTGTTGTCTTGATTGTTTCCCACTCATTCCTTTTGGTTTGGGTAACATGTCAAAATCCCATGCCCAGAGAACTTCAACTACAGTTCGCAGAAATGCTCAGTGGACACCCCAGGTAGGGTAAGGATCAGCATTTCCACACTACTCAGAGAATTTTTATTTTCAGGGATGGATTTTTAGCCCAATTCAAGTTGAAGAAAAGTGGTTTCGTGAAAATTGCAGAAAATTTTTTTTCAGAAACTCCGGAGTGCCTGGAGGTCGCGGTGCACCACGCGACAGTTGTATTCCAAAACTGAGTCACTCAGGTCACACGAGTAACCAAGCATGCTTGAAACTCATTCAAATGCAAGTGCTTCTATCTGTTTTCTTGATTGTTTCCCACTCATTCCTTTTGGTTTGGGGAACATGTCAAAATCCCATGCACAGAGAACTTCATCTAGTGTTCGCGGAAATGCTCAGTGGACACCCCAGGCAAGGTAAGGATCAGCATTTCCACACTACTCAGAGAATTTTTATTTTCAGGGATGGATTTTTAGCCCAATTCAAGTTGAAGAAAAGTGGTTTCGTGAAAATCGCAGAAATATTTTTTTCAGAAACTCCGGGGTGCCTGGAGGTCGCGGTGCACCACGCGACAGTTGTATTCCAAAACTGAGTCACTCAGATCACACGAGTACCCAAGCATGCTTGAAACTCATTCAAATGCAAGTGCTTCTATCTGTTGTCTTGATTGTTTCCCACTCATTCCTTTTGGTTTGGGTGACATGTCAAAATCCCATGCCCAGAGAACTTCAACTGGAGTTCGCGGAAATGCTCAGTGGACACCCCAGGTAGGGTAAGGATCAGCATTTCCACACTACTCAGAGAATTTTTATTTTCAGGGATGGATTTTTAGCCCAATTCAAGTTGAAGAAAAGTGGTTTCGTGAAAATCGCAGAAATTTTTTTTTCAGAAACTCCGGGGTGCATGGAGGTCGCGGTGCACCACGCGACAGTTGTATTCCAAAACTGAGTCACTCAGATCACACGAGTACCCAAGCATGCTTGAAACTCATTCAAATGCAAGTGCTTCTATCTGTTGTCTTGATTGTTTCCACTCATTCCTCTTGGTTTGGGTGACATGTCAAAATCCCATGCCCAGAGAACTTCAACTCGAGTTCGCGGAAATGCTCAGTGGACACCCCAGGTAGGGTAAGGATCAGCATTTCCACACTACTCAGAGAATTTTTATTTTCAGTGATGGATTTTTAGCCCAATTCAAGTTGAAGAAAAGTGGTTTCGTGAAAATCGCAGAAAATTTTTTTTCAGAAACTCCGGGGTGCCTGGAGGTCGCGGTGCACCACGCAACAGTTGTATTCCAAAACTGAGTCACTCAGATCACACGAGTACCCAATCATGCTTGAAACTCATTCAACTGCAAGTGCTTCTCTCTGTTTTCTTGATTGTTTCTTACTCATTCCTTTTGGTTTGGGTAACATGTCAAAATCCCATGCCCAGAGAACTTCAGATAGAGTTCGCGGAAATGCTCAGTGGATAACCCAGGTAGGGTAAGGATCAGCATTTCCACACTACTCAGAGAATTTTTATTTTCAGGGATGGATTTTTAGCGCAATTCAAGTTGAAGAAAAGTGGTTTTGTGAAAATCGCAGAAATTTTTTTTCAGAAACTCCGGGGTACCTGAAGGTCGTGGTGCACCACGCGACAGTTGTATTCCAAAACTGAGTCACTCAGATCACACGAGTACCCAAGCATGCTTGAAACTCATTCAAATGCAAGTGCTTCTATCTGTTATCTTGATTGTTTCCCGATCATTCCTTTTGGTTTGGGTAACATGTCAAAATCCCATACCCAGAGAACTTCAGGTAGAGTTCGCGGAAATGCTCAGTGGACAACCCAAGCACGGTAAGGATCAGCATTTCCACACTACTCAGAGAATTTTTATTTTCAGGGATGGATTTTTAGCCCAATTCAAGTTGAAGAAAAGTGGTTTCGTGAAAATCACAGAAAATTTTTTTTCAGAAACTCCGGGGTGCCTGGAGGTCGCGGTGCACCACGCGACAGTTGTATTCCAAAACTGAATCACTCAGATCACACGAGTACCCAAGCATGCTTGAAACTCATTCAAATGCAAGTGCTTCTATCTGTTTTCTTGATTGTTTCTTACTCATTCCTTTTGGTTTGGGTAACATGTCAAAATCCCATGCACAGAGAACTTCAACTAGTGTTCGCGGAAATGCCCAGTGGACACCCCAGGTAGGGTAAGGATCAGCATTTCCACACTACTCAGAGAATTTTTATTTTCAGGGATGGATTTTTAGCCCAATTCAAGTTGAAGAAAAGTGGTTTCGTGAAAATCACAGAAAATTTTTTTTCTGAAACTCCGGAGTGCCTGGAGGTCGCGGTGCACCACGCGACAGTTGAATTCCAAAACTGAGTCACTCAGGTCACACGAGTACCCAAGCATGCTTGAAACTCATTCAAATGCAAGTGCTTCCATCTGTTATCTTGATTGTTTCCCACTCATTCCTTTTGGTTTGGGTAACATGTCAAAATCCCATACCCAGAGAACTTCAGGTAGAGTTCGCGGAATGGCTCTGTGGATAACCCTGGTAGGGTAAGGATCAGCATTTCCACACTACTCAGAGAATTTTTATTTTCAGGGATGGATTTTTAGCCCAATTCAAGTTGAAGAAAAGTGGTTTCGTGAAAATCGCAGAAAATTTTTTTTCAGAAACTCCGGGGTACCTGAAGGTCGCGGTGCACCACGCGACAGTTGTATTCCAAAACTGAGTCAATCAGATCACACGAGTACCCAAGCATGCTTGAAACTCATTCAACTGCAAGTGCTTCTATCTGTTTTCTTGATTGTTTCCCACTCATTCCTTTTGGTTTGGGGAACATGTCAAAATCCCATGCATAGAGAACTTCAGGTAGAGTTCGCGGAAATGCTCAGTGGATAACCCAAGTAAGGTAAGGATCAGCATTTCCACACTACTCAGAGAATTTTTATTTTCAGGGATGGATTTTTAGCCCAATTCAAGTTGAAGAAAAGTGGTTTCGTGAAAATCGCAGAAATTTTTTTTTCAGAAACTCCGGAGTGCCTGGAGGTCGCGGTGCACCACGCGACAGTTGTATTCCAAAACTGAGTCACTGAGGTCACACGAGTAACCAAGAATGCTTGAAACTCATTCAAATGCAAGTGCTTCTATCTGTTTTCTTGATTGTTTCCCACTCATTCCTTTTGGTTTGGGGAACATGTCAAAATCCCATGCACAGAGAACTTCATCTAGTGTTCGCGGAAATGCTCAGTGGACACCCCAGGCAGGGTAAGGATCAGCATTTCCACACTACTCAGAGAATTTTTATTTTCAGGGATGGATTTTTAGCCCAATTCAAGTTGAAGAAAAGTGGTTTCGTGAAAATCGCAGAAATATTTTTTTCAGAAACTCCGGGGTGCCTGGAGGTCGCGGTGCACCACGCGACAGTTGTATTCCAAAACTGAGTCACTCAGATCACACGAGTACCCAAGCATGCTTGAAACTCATTCAAATGCAAGTGCTTCTATCTGTTGTCTTGATTGTTTCCCACTCATTCCTTTTGGTTTGGGTGACATGTCAAAATCCCATGCCCAGAGAACTTCAACTAGAGTTCGCGGAAATGCTCAGTGGACACCCCAGGTAGGGTAAGGATCAGCATTTCCACACTACTCAGAGAATTTTTATTTTCAGGGATGGATTTTTAGCCCAATTCAAGTTGAAGAAAAGTGGTTTCGTGAAAATCGCAGAAATTTTTTTTTCAGAAACTCCGGGGTGCATGGAGGTCGCGGTGCACCACGCGACAGTTGTATTCCAAAACTGAGTCACTCAGATCACACGAGTACGCAAGCATGCTTGAAACTCATTCAAATGCAAGTGCTTCTATCTGTTGTCTTGATTGTTTCCACTCATTCCTCTTGGTTTGGGTGACATGTCAAAATCCCATGCCCAGAGAACTTCAACTAGAGTTCGCGGAAATGCTCAGTGGACACCCCAGGTAGGGTAAGGATCAGCATTTCCACACAACTCAGAGAATTTTTATTTTCAGGGATGGATTTTTAGCCCAATTCAAGTTGAAGAAAAGTGGTTTCGTGAAAATCGCAGAAAATTTTTTTTCAGAAACTCCGGGGTACCTGAAGGTCGCGGTGCACCACGCGACAGTTGTATTCCAAAACTGAGTCAATCAGATCACACGAGTACCCAAGCATGCTTGAAACTCATTCAACTGCAAGTGCTTCTATCTGTTTTCTTGATTGTTTCCCACTCATTCCTTTTGGTTTGGGGAACATGTCAAAATCCCATGCATAGAGAACTTCAGGTAGAGTTCGCGGAAATGCTCAGTGGATAACCCAAGTAAGGTAAGGATCAGCATTTCCACACTACTCAGAGAATTTTTATTTTCAGGGATGGATTTTTAGCCCAATTCAAGTTGAAGAAAAGTGGTTTCGTGAGAATCGCAGAAATTTTTTTTTCAGAAACTCCGGAGTGCCTGGAGGTCGCGGTGCACCACGCGACAGTTGTATTCCAAAACTGAGTCACTCAGATCACACGAGTACCCAAGCATGCTTGAAACTCATTCAAATGCAAGTGCTTCCATCTGTTATCTTTATTGTTTCCCACTCATTCCTTTTAGTTTGGGTAACATGTCAAAATCCCATACCCAGAGAACTTCAGGTAGAGTTCGCGGAATGGCTCTGTGGACACCCCAGGCAGGGTAAGGATCAGCATTTCCACACTACTCAGAGAATTTTTATTTTCAGGGATGGATTTTTAGCCCAATTCAAGTTGAAGAAAAGTGGTTTCGTGAAAATCGCAGAAATATTTTTTTCAGAAACTCCGGGGTGCCTGGAGGTCGCGGTGCACCACGCGACAGTTGTATTCCAAAACTGAGTCACTCAGATCACACGAGTACCCAAGCATGCTTGAAACTCATTCAAATGCAAGTGCTTCTATCTGTTGTCTTGATTGTTTCCCACTCATTCCTTTTGGTTTGGGTGACATGTCAAAATCCCATGCCCAGAGAACTTCAACTAGAGTTCGCGGTAATGCTCAGTGGACACCCCAGGTAGGGTAAGGATCAGCATTTCCACACTACTCAGAGAATTTTTATTTTCAGGGATGGATTTTTAGCCCAATTCAAGTTGAAGAAAAGTGGTTTCGTGAAAATCGCAGAAATTTTTTTTTCAGAAACTCCGGGGTGCATGGAGGTCGCGGTGCACCACGCGACAGTTGTATTCCAAAACTGAGTCACTCAGATCACACGAGTACCCAAGCATGCTTGAAACTCATTCAAATGCAAGTGCTTCTATCTGTTGTCTTGATTGTTTCCACTCATTCCTCTTGGTTTGGGTGACATGTCAAAATCCCATGCCCAGAGAACTTCAACTAGAGTTCGCGGAAATGCTCAGTGGACACCCCAGGTAGGGTAAGGATCAGCATTTCCACACAACTCAGAGAATTTTTATTTTCAGGGATGGATTTTTAGCCCAATTCAAGTTGAAGAAAAGTGGTTTCGTGAAAATCGCAGAAAATTTTTTTTCAGAAACTCCGGGGTACCTGAAGGTCGCGGTGCACCACGCGACAGTTGTATTCCAAAACTGAGTCAATCAGATCACACGAGTATCCAAGCATGCTTGAAACTCATTCAACTGCAAGTGCTTCTATCTGTTTTCTTGATTGTTTCCCACTCATTCCTTTTGGTTTGGGGAACATGTCAAAATCCCATGCATAGAGAACTTCAGGTAGAGTTCGCGGAAATGCTCAGTGGATAACCCAAGTAAGGTAAGGATCAGCATTTCCACACTACTCAGAGAATTTTTATTTTCAGGGATGGATTTTTAGCCCAATTCAAGTTGAAGAAAAGTGGTTTCGTGAAAATCGCAGAAATTTTTTTTTCAGAAACTCCGGAGTGCCTGGAGGTCGCGGTGCACCACGCGACAGTTGTATTCCAAAACTGAGTCACTGAGGTCACACGAGTAACCAAGCATGCTTGAAACTCATTCAAATGCAAGTGCTTCTATCTGTTTTCTTGATTGTTTCCCACTCATTCCTTTTGGTTTGGGTAACATGTCAAAATCCCATACCCAGAGAACTTCAGGTAGAGTTCGCGGAAATGCTCAGTGGACAACCCAGGTAGGGTAAGGATCAGCATTTCCACACTACTCAGAGAATTTTTATTTTCAGGGATGGATTTTTAGCCCAATTCAAGTTGAAGAAAAGTGGTTTCGTGAAAATCGCAGAAAATTTTTTTCCAGAAACTCCGGGGTGCCTGGAGGTCGCGGTGCACCACGCGACAGTTGTATTCCATAACTGAGTCACTCAGATCACACGAGTACCCAAGCATGCTTGAAACTCATTCAAATGCAAGTGCTCCTATCTGTTGTCTTGATTCTTTCCCACTCATTCCTTTTGGTTTGGGTAACATGTCAAAATCCCATGCCCAGAGAACTTCAACTACAGTTCGCAGAAATGCTCAGTGGACACCCCAGGTAGGGTAAGGATCAGCATTTCCACACTACTCAGAGAATTTTTATTTTCAGGGATGGATTTTTAGCCCAATTCAAGTTGAAGAAAAGTGGTTTCGTGAAAATTGCAGAAAATTTTTTTTCAGAAACTCCGGAGTGCCTGGAGGTCGCGGTGCACCACGCGACAGTTGTATTCCAAAACTGAGTCACTCAGGTCACACGAGTAACCAAGCATGCTTGAAACTCATTCAAATGCAAGTGCTTCTATCTGTTGTGTTGATTGTTTCCCACTCATTCCTTTTGGTTTGGGTAACATGTCAAAATCCCATGCATAGAGAACTTCAGGTAGAGTTCGCGGAAATGCTCAGTGGATAACCCAAGTAAGGTAAGGATCAGCATTTCCACACTACTCAGAGAATTTTTATTTTCAGGGATGGATTTTTAGCCCAATTCAAGTTGAAGAAAAGTGGTTTCGTGAAAATCGCAGAAATTTTTTTTTCAGAAACTCCGGGGTACCTGAAGGTCGCGGTGCACCACGCGACAGTTGTATTCCAAAACTGAGTCACTCAGATCACACGAGTACCCAAGCATGCTTGAAACTCATTCAAATGCAAGTGCTTCTATCTGTTATCTTGATTGTTTCCCACTCATTCCTTTTGGTTTGGGTAACATGTCAAAATCCCATACCCAGAGAACTTCAGGTAGAGTTCGCGGAAATGCTCAGTGGACAACCCAGGTAGGGTAAGGATCAGCATTTCCACACTACTCAGAGAATTTTTATTTTCAGGGATGGATTTTTAGCCCAATTCAAGTTGAAGAAAAGTGGTTTCGTGAAAATCGCAGAAAATTTTTTTTCAGAAACTCCGGGTAGCCTGGAGGTCGCGGTGCACCACGCGACAGTTGTATTCCAAAACTGAGTCACTCAGATCACACGAGTACCCAAGCATGCTTGAAACTCATTCAAATGCAAGTGCTTCTATCTGTTGTCTTGATTGTTTCCCACTCATTCCTTTTGGTTTGGGTGACATGTCAAAATCCCATGCCCAGAGAACTTCAAGTAGAGTTCTCGGAAATGCTCAGTGGACACCCCAGGTAGGGTAAGGATCAGCATTTCCACACTACTCAGAGAATTTTTATTTTCAGGGATGGATTTTTAGCCCAATTCAAGTTGAAGAAAAGTGGTTTCGTGAAAATCGCAGAAATTTTTTTCTCAGAAACTCCGGGGTACCTGAAGGTCGCGGTGCACCACGCGACAGTTGTATTCCAAAACTGAGTCACTCAGATCACACGAGTACCCAAGCATGCTTGAAACTCATTCAAATGCAAGTGCTTCTATCTGTTATCTTGATTGTTTCCCACTCATTCCTTTTGGTTTGGGTAACATGTCAAAATCCCATACCCAGAGAACTTCAGGTAGAGTTCGCGGAAATGCTCAGTGGACAACCCAGGTAGGGTAAGGATCAGCATTTCCACACTACTCAGAGAATTTTTATTTTCAGGGATGGATTTTTAGCCCAATTCAAGTTGAAGAAAAGTGGTTTCGTGAAAATCGCAGAAATTTTTTTTTCAGAAACTCCGGTGTGCCTGGAGGTCGCGGTGCACCACGCAACAGTTGTATTCCAAAACTGAGTCACTCAGATCACACGAGTACCCAAGCATGCTTGAAACTCATTCAAATGCAGGTGCTTCTATCTGTTGTGTTGATTGTTTCCCACTAATTCCTTTTGGTTTGGGTAACATGTCAAAATCCCATGCCCAGAGAACTTCAACTAGTGTTCGCGGAAATGCTCAGTGGACACCCCAGGTAGGGTAAGGATCAGCATTTCCACACTACTCAGAGAATTTTTATTTTCAGGGATGGATTTTTAGCCCAATTCAAGTTGAAGAAAAGTGGTTTCGTGAAAATCGCAGAAATTTTTTTTTCAGAAACTCCGGGGTGCCTGGAGGTCGCGGTGCACCACGCAACAGTTGTATTCCAAAACTGAGTCACTCAGATCACACGAGTACCCAAGCATGCTTGAAACTCATTCAAATGCAGGTGCTTCTATCTGTTGTCTTGATTGTTTCCCACTCATTCCTTTTGGTTTGGGGAACATGTCAAAATCCCATACCCAGAGAACTTCAGGTAGAGTTCGCGGAAATGCTCAGTGGACAACCCAGGAAGGGTAAGGATCAGCATTTCCACACTACTCAGAGAATTTTTATTTTCAGGGATGGATTTTTAGCCCAATTCAAGTTGAAGAAAAGTGGTTTCGTGAAAATCGCAGAAAATTTTTTTTTAGAAACTCCGGGGTGCCTTGATGTCGCGGTGCACCACGCGACAGTTGTATTCCAAAACTGAGTCACTCAGATCACACGAGTACCCAAGCATGCTTGAAACTCATTCAAATGCAAGTGCTCCTATCTGCTGTCTTGATTGTTTCCCACTCATTCCTTTTGGTTTGGGTAACATGTCAAAATCCCATACCCAGAGAACTTCAGGTAGAGTTCGCGGAAATGCTCAGTGGACAACCCAGGTAGGGTAAGGATCAGTATTTCCACACTACTCAGAGAATTTTTATTTTCAGGGATGGATTTTTAGCCCAATTCAAGTTGAAGAAAAGTGGTTTCATGAAAATCGCAGAAAAAATTTTGTCAGAAACTCCGGGGTGCCTGGAGGTCGCGGTGCACCACGCGACAGTTGTATTCGAGAACTGAGTCACTCAGATCACACGAGTACCCAATCATGCTTGAAACTCATTCAAATGCAAGTGCTTCTATCTGTTGTCTTGATTGTTTCCCACTCATTCCTTTTGGTTTGGGTAACATGTCAAAATCCCATGCCCAGAGAACTTCAACTAGAGTTTGCGGAAATGCTCAGTGGACACCCCAGGTAGGGTAAGGATCAGCATTTACACACCACTCAGAGAATTTTTATTTTCAGGGATGGATTTTTAGCCCAATTCAAGTTGAAGAAAAGTTGTTTCGTGATCCTAGCTGAAAATTTTTTTTCAGAAACTCCGGGGTGCCTGGTTGTTGCGATGCGCTACTCTGCAGTTGTATTCCAAAACTGAGTCAGTCGGGTCACACGAGTACCCTAGCATGCTTGAAACTCATTCAAATGCAAATGCTTCTCTCCGTGATCTTGATTGTTTCCCACTTATTCCTTTTGTTTTGGGGATGTCTTGGAAAAATAGCTATCAAGCTATCAATGTCCGGGTCCGGATGGAGTTTCAGCAGCCGTCCGCGCTCAGGTTTGTGATCCCAGACGAGCCCCCAAATTGTCATGGAAATATACTTATCTAGGAAGCCACGAGAGAGTTCTCACCTGAGTTAGGTCTTTATTTCAATATTGCAATTTTGGGAGCCCTGTTGCCACTCTGCAGTGTGCATTTGAGACTCATCTCGTTACAAGCAGTACAGGGTTTTTTTAAGATGTTGCAGTGTAAACGAAAGTTCAGCATTTTGTCTTTTCTAATACTTCCCCTTTCCTTAGTACAAAAACAGATTACATCAATAAAACAAAAAAAAAGAAGCACCAATATATTTTTTTGCAAAGCTTATCAGTTACCTTCGGCTAATCTAATGACCCAGACAGTACATGCTGTTTTGATACACTGTCTTCTAAAAGTAACCTAGACAGTGCGTACTTTGTTGACACACTGTCTTCTAAAAATCTGCACGTAGCACAGCAGTTACATCCTTGTTAGATATTTTCCTAAAGCTTTAAGAATCAATTTACTTATTAGATTTCCATTTCAATTCCCTCCTTTTTATTCTTGAAAATGATTAAAAGTTAGATTCTTCATATGGACTCCCAGGAGGCTCCCATACTTCGGATTCTTGCGTTCTTATCAGAACATACTGATGCGCAAACATATTCATTACCATATTTCGAAGCATTGGAATAATAGAAGTCGTACAGCAACATAAATACAGGAAGACAAGTATCACAGCCCCTATAATCGGTGTTAGTAACTTAAAGAAAAACATGAACTTAAAGAAAAACCCTTGCCCAAACAGTGATTCTAACCAGGAGATAAGATCTTTTGAATCTTTAATGCCTCTTTCTTTATTCACCTTGTCTTTTAGTTCTTTCAAATGCTGAATAGCGAGCGTAAGATTTCCGTAATCGTCATTAGTTGGAATATATGTACAACAGGAGTCTCCTCCTAAAGCACAGACTCCTCCAGATGCTGCATTCTGAAGGTCCAACACGAACCTGTTCTGAAGTGCCATTAATCTAACTCCTCTTAATTCTTGTTTGATAGCGTCTAAGCCTTCTAACGTGATGTTAATAAACGAGTACATTTCATAGCGAGTAATTTGTAACCAGCGGGTATTAGCTACTGCCTGAATACTCAGCCCTGAGGAAAAAGTCATTTCAGCTGCAGTAAATAGTCTATTGTCCTCTGGTATTTTAGACATATCTGGACCATATCTGTCAGCCCAACTGAGAACTAATTTAACCCTTGACTCCCTCTGAAGGGGCTTCGTTGAATTTAACAAGTAAGAGTTTACTGGGACAATGAGAATGGAGTGGTGTAATGTGACTAGAGCACACACTCCTCTCCAATGGGGAGGAAGGCTATCATAGACTTTCGCACCACATTGCCAATACCAATCCATCAAAACCATAGTTCCGTCAGATAAAGTATGGTTAGTAACCGTGGCGCTACAGCCTCCTGTTTTTCCTACTGAGGGGCCACGACCTTTATTCTCATAGCAATAAGAGTGATTAACCCTAGAAGGCAGGTAAACTGCTACTTTAACAGGAGAAGCAGTCCAGGTAATGTGATTCTTTAGGTAAGGGCTAAACTGGTCAGGGCTAAACTCATTTTGACCATCTCCCCTTACATCGCCATTGTCATGCTTCAGCGTCTTTATAGTCCTTATGCACGCATTAGTTCTTACAGCACAGGTAAATCCCTGTGGGCTGGAGCCCAGCATAATCTTAGGGGTTTTACAAGATTGGTCAACAGCTGGGGAATAAAAAATCTACACATTGTCCCCCTGCCTCAGCTGTGCCGTTTTGCAGAACAATTCTAGCTGAAGTTGTAAAATGTCTCTTTGTTCTGTTCCTGCAAAACATCTTATTATGAACAAACAAACCACAATAATAATTAGCATCTAGGGGAATCACTCCCAAGGGTAACCCCCCTTAAAACTATATTGTTCTACCCATCAGGTTCTGCCTCTAGATAAGAGAACCTTTCCCATGAAATCATTTTTTGACCTTCATGATCCCTTCAGGGCGTACAATTAGCACAGAAGCAGCAGCTTTAGTCCACATGTTTTTCAAGCAGGATATTAACAGTATGATCATAACGAATAATACCAGACCCACAAATATGTATTGAACCAGAGACCCTCTCCAGGTTCCTAGCACAGACTGTAGCCATGCACCAATGCCCCAATCATCTGGATTATAATTATGATATATATTTTTTCAGCATAGATGTGCTTTGCTAAGTCATTAATTTGCTAATAATTGTCTAGAATACAAGTACTGTTTAGTCTTTGCTCACCTAAACAGCTGTCTATCACCCTAATAGAGAATGGCCTAAAACTGTGATTATAGCGAGGAGCATACAGTTATTTCCATTCTAATACATCTGAGTTACACTCAGACTAAAAGCAGGGCTATTTGCCCATGCCAATAAACCTAAATAATCACCTCTATTAAAGGGGATTACTCCCATGAGCATCTTTTATAGCAATACAATCCCAACATGAGCTCTGATTATTATTTGTGGCTGTATTGATAAAGTATTGATTCCATACCCCCATATATCAAAGTAAAACTCCTTATACTTAACAGGTACACTGTCGCCCCCCCCTCAGGAAGCTCAACAAACACAGAAACAGTAACAATATAATAATGAATGTTCACTCAGTCTCTGGTGCAGTGGTTCGGTGTCAGTGCAAAGTGTAGATCCAGCGATCTCATCCTGTCACTCAGATGGCAGAGTCGGTAGTCAGTTGCACTTGATATGGTCCCTCCCCAGTGGGGTTCCAACATCTGGCAGGGTATATCATCCTCACCCACACCCACTCGCCAGGTATCAGGTCGTGTCTTCTCTCTATTGGGAGGTCTCCAAGCGTCCAGCACCTGTTCACCAGCCCCGTGCACCACTTCAATTAACAACCTACACTACTACAATAGAGAATTAGCAAATTCAACAATCCATTAGCAAAATTCATCCCTCCAGGAAGTTTCATTGGTTGGCCCGTGATGATATCAAACAGGCTCTGTTACACAGTTCTGTTTGATCCAGCCCGCATCCCATGGCATTCGTTCAGTCTGATGTCTAGTCGATCTTTCAGAGTTCTGTTCCTTCATTCCACTGTTCCAGCAGACTGAGGGTGATCTCAGTCCATCTCACCCTGAACAATGCAGCCACAGCCTGACACACTTTCCCTGTAAAGTGCGTCCCTTCATCATAATACAAGCAGCAGGGCAGTGCCCACCGAGGGCTTATCTCCATCATCAAGTGTTTGGTAGACACAGAGGCAGTGGCAGCAACACACTGGGAAAACAGATTATAAGAGCCCAGGTTTCCCTTTACAATCGTCAATTTGCCAGAGCATGAAAGGTTCTTCAGGAGCAGGCCTTTTGAGCTGTAGCACCCGCACCTGAACTGTAGTTGAGTTCCTTTGATAAGTGTCACGTTGAGATACCACATAAGTGGCTACTGCTTCAAACACGGTCCCCACCCAGGTTTGGGTAACCGGCACACCATTGGACTCACACCCGGGCGTCCGACAGAGTGCATTTGTCGGGCTACAAGGGGCATTAGGCTGTGAGGGCATGCAGGGTGTCCAGTGTGCTGGCAGCACCACACCCAATCATCATGCAGCCCCACAATCTTTTCTAACCGTGTCCATTTCTCTGCTTTAGAGGCCTCAGCCTGAGTATCCTGTAGCTGTCCCTTTTCACCAACAGAGGTCTCACAGGGGTCTCAGACTCCTGCTCTACCAGGACTGCTCACCTGACAGCTGCATCTGCAAAGTTGTTCCCTCGAGTTACTGGAAAAATGTCTTTATTATGTTATTTACACTTTACCACAGCTACTACAGTCAGTAGCTGCAAAGCTTCTTACAGTTTGGAGACAAACCCAGCATTCTTAACTGGAGTCCCTGCCGTGTTGAGGAAAACCCTATTCCTCACCAGCCATCCAAAATTGTGGCATACACCAAATGTATATATAGAGTCTATATACATCGCTACAATTTTCCATTTAGCATATTTACAAGTTTCAATTAAATCTTTTCATTCGGTCTGCTAGTTCTACACCAGATTATTCACAGTTTATACAGCCAGGCAGGTAGCCTGCACAACACATAAACACGGCCCCTTGGCCACCGCATCGAGGGGTCCTGAATAATAATAACCCACCATACGATGCCTATCTCCATGCTCCTGCACCAGCACAGCGGCTCACAACCCATTTCTTTCACTCACACACAGATTACATACAGATGATCCGTCTGAGGGAATCCAGTCCAGGGCCAGTGCCTGCAAGAAAGCTTGTCTCAAAACATTAAAAACGGTTTCTGCTGCTGGGGTCAAGGCAATTTTGTCTTTAGACTGCACTACCCCCCTTAAACCAATACGTCACTAGACAAGCTCGTTCTGAGAGGGCATTCACCCTGGCTTTATCATGTAGTTGGTTTTATACTCCTTTTTTTTCGTCTGAAGATCTACTACTTGGAGTAGCCCGGCCTTATGGATTCCCTCATTAGGTAAAACAATCACAATATCACATCACTCTATTGAGGTAGTGCACGTAAATGCTATTTCATACAGGAATTCCTTATAAATGCTGCAGGGCGTCCCAGCCCAATAGGTCTGGGGTGTCACCCACCCACATCAGTAGTTGAAACTGTACATCTTTTCCCAAGCACACTGTGACAGCTTGTATCTTCTTTAAACACAACCCTTGCCCCCCTTCTCCTCCTGTTACCCATTAGAAAACTTTATATCACATCTTTATGCTGTTTTAGTCTAAAAACAGGACAGCTGTGCTCCTGTCCCCCCCAGTTACTGCACACTGTAAGATTATTAACTTTTATTTAAATCCTGAGATAAACGTAGGAAGGCTACAGAGGGGTTTACTAGATTAAATATATTATTTCACAGCTTACAGCTTGTGACATGTTCTTTAAATGTGAAATCAAGCCTCTTTCTTACAATTTCTCCAAAAAACGCCGTTGTTTTCTTTAGTAACTGCACACCAGCTTATTAGTAGTTTTGTCTTTGGGGACCTGGAAAAGTGCACATGGGCATTTCACGAACAAGTGAAAAGGCTTTGGCTCTGGACCGCTTTCTAATTCCGGTGGAGACTTTTTCTTTTTAGGACGCATGGCCATGACTTTAGCTGCAGCTGGCTGTTCTTTAGTTTCAAGACCTGCCTTTTTTGAAGCTTCCCATCATTTCTGGGATTCCTTTTTCCATGACATAAGTTTTCCAATTCACTTTCTTTCCTTTCTTCTCCTCTTCTAAGTTTCCCCTTAACATTTCTATTTTATCCCTGTCATATATCTCATCTTCAGGAAACTGCTTTTCCTAATTCCACTTTCCTCTGTCCATTCTGATTCACTTACAAAGATCCTTCATAGTTATGGGCCCCTATTTATCATATATAAATTATGTGCAAGTTCCCTTACACCTATTACCAGTTCATGAACATACTTTCTTTTTCCTTCTGCCGGGAGTCTAACCCAGAGTATACTCATTTACACCTATTCCTGCTTCTCTGAATTTGTCGTACATGTACTTTGCTGGACCGCTCAGCCCAGCTTTGCCTTTAGAGCTCTCTCATTGTTGACAACGCCTTACTGTTTCTAGAACACCATCACATTAACTACTCCGCAGAGCAAAAACCACACGTCTGTGTTAAGATATGTTCATTTCACAAGTCCCAGACTCGCTGGGTCCCAGACCCGTTATAAGTCCCTGACTTATCGAAGAGAACACCCCTGTGGCTCACTTTTTAAACTATTAATTTTTTTAAGGATCACTTACCGACGTCAGACAGCTGCCAATTCTCCAGATGCGTCTCTGGAAGGATAAACAGTTTATCCCCCTAGGTTCGTCCAATTCACTAAAATTGTCCGGGTCCGGATGGAGTTTCAGCAGCCGTCCGCGCTCAGGTTTGTGATCCCAGACGAGCCCCCAAATTGTCATGGAAATATACCTATCAAGGAAGCCACGAGAGAGAGTTCTCACCTGAGTAAGGTCTTTATTTCAATATTGCAATATTGGGAGCCCTGTTGCCACTCTGCAAAGTGCATCAGAGACTCAACTCATTACAAGTAGTACAGGATTTTTATAAGATGTTGCAGTGTAAGTGAAAGTTCAGCATTTTGTCGTTTCTAATACTTCCCCTTTCCTTAGTACAAAAACTGATTACATCATAAAAACGAAAAAAAGAAGCACCAATATATTTTTTGCAAAGCTTATCAGTTACCTTTGGCTAATCTAATGACCCAGACAGTACATACTGTTTTGATACACTGTCTTCTAAAAGTAACCTAGACAGTGCGTACTTTGTTGACAGTTACATCCTTGTTATATATTTTCCTAAAGCTCTCTATATTTTAAGAATCAATTTACTTATTAGATTTCCATTTCAGGGAACATGTCAAAATCCCATGCGCAGAGAACTTCAGATAGAGTTTGCAGAAATGCTCAGTGGACACCCCAGGTAGGGTAAGGATCAGCATTTACACACTACTCAGAGACTTTTTATTTTCAGGGAAGGATTTTTAGCCCAAGTCAAGTTGAAGAAAAGTGGTTTCGTGATCTTAGCTGAAAATAGATAAGGACAAAAAACCACTTGTTCTAAACCTGACTTAGGCCCCAAATTCCAGCACTGAGAGTAAAACTTGTGAATCAGTCTGGGGCTTAACCCGAACCCCAGCTGTTGTTTTGACAGTGTGTTTCTAACGTGTGTAGCGTTTCTTTTTTTCCCCCTAGATCGTCAATCGGCTGACACACGTTTTGAGACCGCGTCGAAATGCTCTTTCAGACAAAACTGGGTCTTAGAATTAAATGGAATATTAAGGAATTAAAAAAATCCTACGCTGGAAACCTCCAAACCAAAGAAACAGCCATCCTGTCCCCTCCAGACTTCATCCCTGCTCCCAGCCCAGGGGGTCGGAGCTGGGTGGGTTACCAGAGCAGTACCATCCGTTAGGGGCTCCTGAGGCATAGCAGCGTGTCGCTGTGTCAGACTAACACAGGGGGGCACTTCGTAAGCAGTAGGGGTCCAAACAGAACAGGTGCCGGAGTAGCAGGGACGCCTGGACCGGTCCTCTCTCTCACCCCCCCACCGATAGATCCTTTCTTCTCTCCTGGTGTGGGAACTTCACACAGAAGCAGAGGAGACACATGAAATCGCACCAGCAGCGTGTCATCCATAAGCAGATGGATCAGTCAGTCGGTAGAGGGGGGGCTACATTTCCACACCTTCAGTGAGCAGTTTTATTGCAGGGGTAGACAGCGGACATCTTCTACTTTTTTTTATTTGACTGGGGCGCCCTGTACCATCCCCCTGACGGGAGTGTGATACATTGTGAAGGGTCCAGCTGTGAGGTGCCTGGCCACTCTGATAACAGATCTAAACTGCTGATCTGGGGCTGTTTCCCCAGTTATTTTTCCTAGTGCTTCCGAAACCCAGGAGGGCCTGAACTCCACCCCCCGCCCAATCTCTAACTCTCAGCTCATCCGAAGACTCGGGGGCACACAAGCGTCCCTCCTGTGTCGGACAGCAGTCAAGAGGAAAGAAAACGAGCTTGGGAGAAACCGAGCCCCGACCCGACCCGACCGCCAGGACTGCGAACCGCTGTGGGGAGACTGAGGGAGGCTGCCGCAGGCGATGGGCAGGAGAAGTTCCAGCAGACGCTGCTGCAGTCCACCCTGGACACAGCCTGTCCGGGGGATAGAGGAAGAGGAGTCACACCGGGCAGGAGGCACAAGAGGAAGAGGAAGACGATGCTGCCCAACTGGAGGGAGAGTGAAACAGGACCCCAGGAACAGCAAGGAGGAAGAGGAGGACGAGCAGGGGACAAGTCCCAGCAGACGTGTCCTGGGGAAGAGGAGGAGGAGGGAATGCAGGGAAAGCAGATGCGGGCACTGGAAAGAGGAGCAGGAGAGGAAACAGACTGCTGCCAGGAGACACATCACAGCCCCGGACGAGAGGCACAGGGGAGAGGAGCACAGAAAACCACCGCCAGGAGACGGGAGCTGCAGAGCGAACTTCGACCCCAGACGTGCAGGAAGCTGGAGAGAGCAGAATGGGAGCCCGTCCTGAGGGGCTGCGTGCTGTGCTGGGTTTGCACAGGAATGGTTTGAGTTTTGTCACCTCTTGAAAAGCAGCACTTTCCTTGGTCTCCCTGGAGGTGCTGGTGTCAAGATTCTCGTTCGATGTCTTCAGCTTGAAAGTTTCACGCTGTAGATATTCGGACAGGAAACGATAAGCACACCTGCTGTCACCCATGTTTAGTTCCCGATTTTATGCAATGCTCAGAAGTTCTGGAAAAACCCGTGTGGTCCAGTACTGCTTGCTATTGCTCTGCGAGTAGGGAGGAAGGGTGTGGACAACGATCAACCAAACAGTCGGTCAGGAAGAAAAACAACTCTGAAAAAATTAGCTCTTCACCCCACTGCCCTCAGGCCAGAGATACAAGAGCATCTGGACACTGGCCACCAGATTCCTCAACAGCTTCTACCCACAAGCAGTGCGATTGGCGACATTGACATTTAGCCATTCCCCTTGGACCACACCTACACCATCACCCTCTACCTCAGTATGATTTCTTATTTATTGCACATCTCCAGTCATTGTTTACATTCAAGCTGAAGGAGCCATTGAACTGGCTGCCGACCAAGTTCCTCCTGCTGCAGGGAAATTGGCTGTAATCCAGGTGATGACGCCCACAGCCTGCCTCCTAGTTCTGGCCTTTCTGAAGTGATTTACTTGTTTTTGTTGTCTAGTGTCAAGGAACTCCAAGACCAGGTAATCTGCTCTGTGTGCCGTTGGACTCCTTATGTCAGGTAAGTCAGAGCTGAAGACAGTATTTTCTTCGTCAAAGGTACGGGTCACAGGTTAGACTAGAAAACTGCAGAGAGTGTTGTAACATGATGTAAATTGTACGGAGCACAAAATAATGGCTCTAACTTCTGTGTGGGGAGCTGCATTATATACAGTTAAACCTCAATACTGTACATATGAGGTTCAGCCCAACAAACTGCGAGTCTGCAAGTACAGGACTTCAAAAGCTGGGATAGGGTTTGGATGCTCGGTGTACATTTTATTATAAATGCTGACAATTTCAGTGAGTAATTATGTGGGCGATGGCCCATTTGAAGTTAACTGTAAGAAGGGCTCTTGTCCAGAGTCTTCAGAGGGAGTAAGAAGTCAGTTGATGTGACCTGACCTGATTAAAACAGGCGTGTTCAGGCCAACACACACTAAACACAGCTGGGAAGGTCAGATATCAGAGCAAGAGATCACCAGATCACAAGCCAAACACGGCTTCAGCTCCTGACTACGCTGCTCCAAGTCTCCAGCTAGTGCAGCCCAGCAGTTAAACTGCTTCCTGTGTCTTTAACAATATGTTCATAATGAAAAAAAATTAAAAACAGAGTATGTAACAAGTTTGTTTTTAGAGACCTTTTCTCATCTGCACATCGGAAGTCCAAACAGATTATGCAACATATCTTAAAAACTTAAAGTACCTTTGAGTCACGTATCAATCACCTGCTGCAATTTGATTACCTAGTTTGATTAACATTAACTAGTGACTGCATCTGTCATGTCTATTTACTGTAACCATAGTAATGTGCAGAGAACTTTGTTCCTGCACAATTTGATAACGTTGTGCCAGTGAAAGATCATATATTTACTAGTGTTAGAAAGATCTGCAAGTAGTCAAGAAAATAGGAAGTGACCTGTAATGCAGATACTTTATTTTTTAGCATGAATAGATTCACAGTTTTCAAAACGTGTTTTTCAGCCCGAAATAAACGCGTTTTCTCAGCCCTTAGAATCGCAGTGGAACTGCCTGGCTCAGAAGAGCACATTGAGTCAGCCCTTAACCCCAGTGCTCAGAAATTGTCAAAACGTGTTTTTCAGCAGAAATAAACACGTTTTGGCAACTTTGGTCACCACCATGTAACTTATAGGGCAGAAACAGCACAGTTTTCAAAATGTGTTTTTCAGCCCGAAATAAACGCTTTTTCTCAGCCCTTAGATTCGCAGTCTAACCTGTGACCCGTACCTTTGACAATTCAAATCAAACATGGCTATTGAAACACAGCCACTACTTAAATTAAAGCAAACCGCTAAAGAAAAAAAAAACCCACATACCTCCACATTTCGGCTGGTGATGATCTGATGGTCTTTTGGCCCTTGGTGAGCAAACAGAAGCATCTCTGATCCTTCTCCAACGCATTTTCTCACTTGCATAGAAAGTTCCAAGCAACCAGGATTGGCTCAAAAGATCAGAAACCCAAGCAGCAGTCTTTAAACGCAAACAATTTATTGCCATCAAAACAGGGATCTCTCTGCACACCTTCCCTCCAAGGCACCCTCTCCATACTGAGCTCTCAGTCCCTTTTATAGCCCCTCCTCTCCAAGGACCAGCCTCTTAAAGGGACCCGCTCGCGTCTTTTCACAGACCTCTAAGAGAGACGGGCGATTTGATACAAATAAAGTATTTAACCATCCATAAAAACGTATACATTTTAACAGAGTCATGCACCAGTTATATATCCACTCAAAACAAAACAAATAATCTTACACCTGTTATTTATGAATGGCCACCAGTCACCTTTCCCTTTAAGACCATTTGTGGGAGCATTGTGGGATACTTCCAACAGGAAAGGTGACCGGCGGCCATCTTGAACAACACAACACAATACCCCACCGGGGAAACACTGCAGCGGTTTTAGGGGAACAAAAAAGGGCAAGTATCACTCACACTTCATTCGTATCACAAACACACTCCCAAACATACCAGAAGGGTAGAGGAAAATACTGGAGTATTTCATGTCCATCAGAAGAAATAAAAAACAGGCACTCTGTCACAGTAAACATTGGCACGGAGTGGCATGGAGTGGCATGGGTTTTTATGAAGGCAGGTCCTGGAATGATTTTCTCCTCCTTCCTAGAGATGTGAAATAAATTGCACAATTCAATGCAAAGTCACGTAAAGTTTTTTAACACTTCTGGTGTGTATATATGACAGATTGACAAGAGGCTACGGTGATCGATCTTCAATATCTTGATAGAATAAAAACTAAATGGAAAAGACAGGCAAGGAGCAAGGACAGCTAAGAACTCTCTCTTCGCTAAAGCCCTCCCTGAAACACCTCTGAATGGTCAGAATTCGATGACTGACAGCTGGTTCTTCCTATGACATCAGCTCTCTCGTTAGCTGGTCGGTTTGAAAAGTTGCGGGGCCTTCGGCAGCCATTTCCTTTTTGTTTCCTGTATTTTCCACATGGGAAAGTTTTACTCTACAAAGTTCACTTTTTCGAAGGGAAGGGATCTCCTCTCTTTTGCTTTTGCGATTGCATTTTGCTAGAGACTGGATTATCACCGATGGTCTTCAGACCTCCTCTCTGTGCTGTTTGTGGTGATGTACGGTTCATAGTGTTGTGTTTTGATTTTGCTGGTCAAAATATTTAAAATACCCCCATTGTGCAGTTTGTGTCTGAAGTGCTGTTGTCAGCATTATGCTTTGTTTATTACGAAATAGTTGCCCTGTTGTAAAAAATAATAATGATTGTGTGAAGAGGAAAATGGAGATCACGTGCATTTGTGATATTCTGAGAAATGATTAAAAAAAAAGTTGTTTTTAGTGAAGGAAAGTGTAGAGTTAGAAGCGAATTGACACTTGTAGTCGGGGGGCCTACAATGGAGTGGATAGGGTTAAAGACTTCACTGTGGCTGTGAGCTGGGCTTCAGAAAGGTACACTAAGCGCACAGATACTTTGTGTATGCGCCTCTTCCTCGCCCACTCAGAATCCAGGCCCCTGTAGACTTCATTGTCCCAGGAGGAACGAGGAATGTAGTGGAGTAAAAGTACAGTTCTTTGCAGAATCAGCGTGCTTGACTTTTAATATTTAAAGTGAGCTCACAGCTCCAGCTCCATCTACAGATATGCCGATGACACTACCATCGTTGGCCGAATCACCAGTAATGATGAGACGGCCTACAGGGATGAGGTCAGGAGCCTGCTGGAGTGGTGCCTTGAGAATAATCTCTCCCTCAATGACCAAAGCAAAACCAAGGAGCCGGCCTATGATGTTAGAAAACAGGGTGGCAACTGCAGCCCCGTTCACATCAGTGGGGTGGCTGTAGAGATGGTGAGCAGCTTCACGTTCCTGGGTCCCTTCATCACTAGTGATCTAACGTGGTCCCAGCATGTACCTGGAGTGACAGAGAACGCACAGCAGCGCCTTCGCTGCCTCAGACAGCTAAGAAATTTGGACTGTCTTCAGTGGTCCTGACCACATGTTCCAGGTGCGCTATCGAGAGCGTGCTCGCGTGTGGGGTTACAGTGTGGCTTGGCAGCAGCTCGCTGTCTGACTGGAAGGCATTACAGGGGGTGATCGGGTCAGCCCCATCCATTATTGGGGTACAGCTTCCCTCTACTGTGGACATGTTTACAACTCGCTGCCTCAGGAAGGCTGGAAGTATCGCTAAGGACACCAGTCATCCTGGTTCCTCACTGTTCTCCCCCCCTGCCCTCTGGTGAGCATTACAGGAGCATAAAGGTACGAACGTCCAGATTGAGAGACAGTTTCTTCCTGCCAGCTGTCAGATTACTGAACTCCGCCCCTGCCACTGACTAAACTCATCTACATTGCTGCAGCTGAAAGTAGTTCAAGCAGGCAGCTGTGTCAGCAGGCATAGTCTGCAAGGGAACAAGGTTTATTCCTTTCTGAAAGGAGAAGAAAAGAAACACAACGTTTCGGCTGTGGAGCCTTCTTCAGGTGTGAGACAGACAGGGCAGACAGCAGAGGTGAAACAGCACAGGAGATCAAGAGCTGAGAGAGGGAGAGGCAGGAGCAGGGGACAGAAAGAGGCCGGGAGAGGGGAGAGGCAGAGAGGCCACTCAGGTGGTGTGGAGTCGAGGGAGGTGAAGAGAGGGGTGGAGTCGAAACCTGCATGAGAAAAGAGAGGATTAGAAGGAAACGAGTCTGTCATTGAGAGAAGGGGGGGAGGTGTGAACCAAGTTTCAGGATAATTGTTGTTTCTGATGTCTTTCTGCAATAGGAGTTAAGAAAACCGTCTTTGAGAACACAGACGGAGAGATTAGAGTGGTTGTGGCCGTCAGAGGTGAAATGAGAAACAATGGGCTTGGAGAGATCTTGAATCTTCACAGCCCTGACGTGTTCTCTGAAGCGGTCTCCAAGTCTCCTTCCTGTTTCTCCAATGTAGATGGCTGGGCATTTCCTGCAAGAGATACAGTGAATAAGGTTGCTGGAGGTACAAGATGCCCTCTGGGTGATCCTGAATTGCCCTGAGGGGCCTTGAGTGAGTGTGGTGTTAGATGTGTACTTGCAGGTGATGCAGCGAGCTCTGTTGCAGGGGAAAGTGCCTGGTGTGGATGGTTGCTGAGGGCGGTCAAGGGAGCTGTGATTAGGTGGTCGGCGATATGAGATGATGGGGAGGTCAGGAAAGAGGGCCCCAATGGAGGGATCATCCTGTAGGATGGGAAAACTGTCGTTAGTGGTCCTGGGGGTAGAGAGTGTGTTGGGATGGAAGGAAAGCACCACAGGAATGTGGCTGTGAGACCGGGAGTTCCTGATTGAGTAGATGGTCCGGGGTCTGTTTCTGGCTCGGGTGAGGGCCCTGTCGATGACACGGGTGGGGTGTCCTCTGCTTATGAAGAAAGTGCGTTCTGAGTGCGACACGAAGACGTGACTCCAGCTACATCGAAGTGTCCAAGTGTCAGAACAAACTCCCTCCACCTCTCCCATATTTCTGCTCCTTCCCGCCAGGCGCTGAGTTTGCAGATCGCCACAGGGCTGCCCTCATCCAGCGGGTGACCCAGGTCGGACCGCTGGCGGATGAGCTGCTCTCAGTGGGCATGATCCACCAGGAGAGCTACTCCAGGGTCCTCGCTGCAGCCACCCCTCAGGACAGAATGAGAGAGCTGTACTCAGCCCTGGACTCCGGGGGAGAGACCGTGAAAGACGCGTTTTACTCAGTCCTGCAGAGAGACTACAGTCACCTCGTCCACGACCTGGGTGAGAGTTTCAGTTTCGTTCCTCTTGACTCCCATCACCTCCGGTCCTCTGAATGCTTATTCAGTGAGGTGGCGGACAGGCCTTCCTCACGATCACCTGAAAAAACCCTCTTTCTTCAAGACGCCAGGTCCTGCTCTTGAGTCTTGCTCTAGTTAGAGAAACAAGATATTTCGAGATGGACAGGGGAAATCAGTCAAACCACTTTCGATCGGGAGTTAAAATCCCGACCGAATACATGTTTTATACATTATTCGATTTATTTCCAGTATGACATGAAATTTACAATATGTACATTATGCGAATGTTCCAATAATAATATCAAGATCAGATCCCTTGATCGGCCATCTACAGTCTCTCATATGAGGAGTCTGTCTTGGCCATGGGATTCGAACTGGCAACCTCCCAGCCACAGACGCAGGTCCTGAGCCCCAGAGCCAGCGCCCCGCCCCTGTGCTGTCTGAGCTGCGTGCGCAGGTCTGGGCTGCACCAGGAGACACTCGCTCACGCCTTCGGAAATGTCTTAGGATCTGTGCCTGTGGCTGGGAGGTTGCCGGTTCGAATCCCGCAGCTGGCAGAGGAATCCTACTCCATTGGGCCCCCGAGCGAGGCCCTTAACCCCAGCTGCTCCAGGGGTGCTGTATAAATGTCTGACCCTGCGCTCTGACCCCCAGCTCCTCTCCCTGTGTGTGTGTGTGTCTCCTGGAGAGCTGGGGCCCCTGAGCCAGGCCCCTGAACCCCAGCTGCTCCAGGGGTGCTGTATAAATGTCTGACCCTGCGCTCTGACCCCCAGCTTCTCTCCCTGTGTGTGTGTGTCTCCTGGAGAGCTGGAACCCCTGAGCCAGGCCCCTGAACCCCAGCTGCACTCCCTGTGTGTGTGTGTGTCTCCTGGAGAGCTGGGGCCCCTGAGCCAGGCCCCTGAACCCCAGCTGCTCCAGGGGTGCTGTATAAATGTCTGACCCTGCGCTCTGACCCCCAGCTCCTCTCCCTGTGTGTGTGTCTCCTGGAGACCAGGCTGCAGTCTGTGACGAGAGAGTGGAGCTGGCCCATCCAGGGATCTGATCTCATATAAAACCCAAACCAGTCCCCGGCGAGGCTGCAGAGTGAACACTCTCTCTGTATCTTTACAGATCCCTCAGCAGGACGTCTCCTTGCTCCAGCTTCACAAACGCCCCTCACAGGTTGGTCCAGTATTTCACATTTTTTATGAAACTGTTTTTTCAGGAGCTGCTTCCTCCTCAGTACATCTAGACAGCTTTCTTTCTGTATTGTCACAGCGTTGCGAAGTGCCTTGGGGCAACCTTGTTGTGAGAGGCGCTATATAAAAATAAATTGAATTGACAACAATCACAGAGACAAACGGTATGAACCTAGATTTCTGATCACCTTCAGAATTGAGGCTGTCTATAACGCCCCCTGTTGGAGGGGTGACAAATCTTCAAGAGCTGTCTAAATGTTTCTGCAGCATGGTTTTGATTTTACTGAAACGTCTTGAAAATTACCCAGAAGAGCTCATTCTGCACATTCACATTTGTGTGAAAAACAGGTATTTCATTTGTAAGTCAACACAATGGAACATCATTGGAAGGCAGTAATCCCATCACTCCTGTCCTGGAGTCCCTGCACTGGCTTTCTGTCAGGTTTCGTGTCGATTTCGAAATCCTCCTGCTCACCTGTAAGGCTCTGCTTGGCTGGGCGCCTCAGTACCTGTCTGAGCTGCTGTCGCCCTTCACCACCTTCGCTCCTCTGATTCTGCTCTCCTGTCTGTCCCCCAAGCCCTTCAACACTCTAGGGGTGACAGGGCTTCTCCTGCTGCGCCCCAAAGCTCTGGAACTCTCTCCCCAAGGACATCAGAGAGTCTCCTTCTCTAAACCCCTTCAGATCCAGACTCAAACCTGTTCTTCAGAAGAGCCTGGACTGACCTGGTTCTGTTCTTCATCCCTCTGCTCCTACTGTACTCGGTACCCCATCATCTGTCTCCTCTCACTGTGTATTCTCAGCATGCTTATCTTGTGTCTTGTACTTGTTGTTCTGTAAAGCACTTTGAGAAGCCACCTTTATAGGCGCTATATAAAATACAGTCTATTATTGTCAGTTTTCATTCATTTTCCTGCTTTTCTCTGAGACCTGACCAGTAAACCAGGGGCATGTGTTTCCTTTTTCTCTTTTTAATAATATACGAAGCGCAGTGTCTTAGTCATTTCAGCCATTATTAAATAACTTTTCTCTACACTGTTAACAACAATCCACCAGAGAAGAACTGATCACGTGTTTCTGCAGTAATTCAACGGACTTACAAGCAGTGATCTATGAGTAATTCACAATATATTTCAAGTGTGAGGCTATTTATTATTCGGTTTGTTTGTCAAACGGTGAAACGGGCAGTCGTTTTTGTCGTGTTTGATCATAGAGACAGAGAGAACTGGATTTCATTCAACGTAACTAGAAGCTCATTCCTTAGCTCATTGTCCTTGATGAGCATCTTAATTGCCGTGTTCCTGAGAAAGCAATATTTAACCTTATGGAAAGCAGCAATAATCTTTTTCTACGGTGGTACTAAATACCAAATTTGGGTTCTCAAAGAAGGGTTTCTTAACTCCCACAGCAGAAGGACATCAGAAACACCTTCCCCCTTCTCTCAGCGACAGACTTGTTTCTGTCATCTCCTCTATTCTAATGAAGGTTTCACCTCCACCCCTCTCTTCACCTCCCTCGACTCCGCACCACCTGAGTGGCCTCTCTGCCTCTCCCCTCTCCCGGCCTCTTTCTGCCCCCTGCTCCCACCCCTCGCTCCTCCTCTCTCCCAGCTCTTGATCTCCTGTGCTGTTTCACCTCTGCTGTCTGCCCTGTCTGTCTCACAAGAAGAAGGCTCCACAGCCGAAACGTTGTGTTTCTTTTCTTCTCCTTTCAGCAGGAATAAACCTTTACTTGTTCCTAAACACGAAATATGTTGTATCTGGGGTGCGGGTGGTCTTCTCCTGTCGTTTCTTTCATCTGACCCGTTAGGCACAGTAGCTCTAGCGACACACATTTGTCACTTCCATCACGGGGAGTTTTATTCTGCTGGGTCTAAAATCCCATGAAATATGTATGTTCATTTGTTTCTTTTATATAACTAAAAAGGATCTAAAAACTGAATCGATCTAAATCCTGATCTAGTAAGAGCAGCAGTGGGAGATGCCTGTGGAATTGAGGTTTGTTTTCAGCTTGTTTTCTAGAGGAATTCTTTCTCTCTGCTGCAATCGTGTCATTCCTGGGCGCTGATTGCACAGAAAATGATACGAGTGACCTTCTGTGACGAAGGGCGTCCCGTCTGTTCCAGGGTGGCTGCAGACGCTGAGAGACAAACACAAGGCAGCCCTGAAGAGGAGGTTTGAAGTCGTGACTGAGGGGGTTGCTCAGCCGGGAAAGCAGACCTTCCTCGATGACGTCTTCACACGCGTGTGGATAACGGAGGGCAGCTCTGCCGAGGTGGACCGTGGGCACGAGGTCAGGCAGCTGGAGACCGTCTCCAGGAGCAGGACGCCGGCGCTGCGCCGCATCAGGTGCGCCGATATCTTCACGCCGATGCCGGGGCAGACCAGACCCATCAGGACCGTCCTGATGAAGGGAGTCGCGGGCATCGGGAAGACGTTCTCCGTGCGGAAATTCATTCACGACTGGGCCGCCGGGCGCGAGAACCAGGACATCGACTTCATTTTCTTCTTCCCGTTCTGCGAGTTGAACTCGATCAGGTCGGAAATGAGTTTACTGGAGCTGGTTCAGTGTTTCTGCCCGGAGATCCAGTCTTCTCACGTGTTTGACCAGTGCAAGGTCTTGTTCGTCTTCGATGGACTGGACGAAACCAGGCTTCCTCTGAAGTTCAGGATGAACCAGAGGTGGTCGGACTCAAGAAAGCCGACGTCAGTGGACACCCTCTTCACAAACCTCCTCAAGGGGAACCTCCTGATCGAGGCCTCGGTCTGGATCACGTCCAGGCCGGCTGCGGCCGGTCTGATCCCTGCGGAGCTCGTCAGCAGGGTGACGGAGGTGCAGGGCTTTGAAGACCAGCAGAAGGAAGAGTACATCCGGAAGAAGTGTGGAAACGAAGCTCTGGCAGAAGACGTCATCGCTCATATAAAGACCCTCAGGAGTCTCCACATGATGTGCTATGTCCCTGTTTTCTGCTGGATTGTAGTAACGGTTTTGGAGCACACATTGGAAGCGGACAACAGGGACAATCCAAGGACTTTGACGGATTTCTATACAAACTTCCTTCTTGTCCTACTGACAGCCAAGGAAGAGAAGGAAAAGAAAGAGAATGTCCTTGAAGCGAACAAGGAAGCGATTCTTAAACTGGGAAGGCTGGCATTTGAAAGTCTGGAAGAAAGCAACATTGTATTTTATGACAAAGATCTGAAAGAATACGGCATCGATATAAACAATTCTTCGCTTTATTCAGGGGTGTGTAGGGAAATATTCAAACAAAATTCATCCTTATTTCAGGAAAAAGCCTACTGCTTTTTACATCTGACCGTCCAGGAGTATTTTGCAGCTCTGTATGTTTTCGGTTCCTATCAAAAAAGCAATATTAACCCACTGAAGAAAACATTTGGGGACTTTCCCACTTTTGGGAAAAAGTCCTTGTTCAGTTTGAATGAAGCTGCTCTGATTAAGGCCAACAAGAGCAGAAATGGCCACCTTGATCTCTTTGTCCGATTCCTGCTGGGAATGGGAATGGAGACGAACCAGGATCTGTTGAAGGGATTTCTGTCAAACACAGAAGACCACTCCAGTGACATCGAGAAGACAGCGGGATTCATCAAGAAGCTCATTAGAGAAACCTCCTCTCCTGAAAGATGCCTGAACCTTTTCCACTGTCTGAGTGAACTGAAGGACAAGTCATTAATGGATGAATTTAACGCCACTCTGGAAACAGGAAAACTCTCAAGGCAAAGACTCTCCCCCTCCCAGTGTTCCGCACTCGCCTATTTCTCCCTGCTGTCTGAGAGTGAGATCGATGACTTGGACATGAGCCAGTACGCTACGTCCGAAGAGTGTGCTCGGAGACTGCTGCCTCTGGCAAAGATATCAAAATCTCTAAGGTACGTACGTCAGTTTTTTACAACTATTTTCTTCAAGAACTTTCTTTAATAAAGACTCCAAGGCCAAGAGCTGGTACTGGATCCCTTTCCTTTGTCCTTCGGTGTGGAATTAATCTTTAGCTGTTCCATGGCGGCCTGCCACAGGCCAGCAGGCCAGCAGGCCAGCGGAGTAGCCGGACCTCATGGGGCGTCTTGGTTGTCGAAGACGAGTGGGTGAAGGGCTAGACAGTCTCTTATCCCAAAGGGGCCAGGCAGTAGACGTGGTTGAAGGCGAGGTCCGAGGTTCGAATCCAAAAAGAACGAACTTGGATGAGAGGGCGAGATAAGGAGAGGCCGATACCGGGCAGAGGGCACCGCGGGGTTGAGTATTACGGGAGATGGAGGGTGTGGTGTTTCGTGAAGTTCCGTGGGTGGTTGATTGGCCACAGCGATGTCGTTTTCTGGAAGTGCTCAGGGCTGGGGTGAGCTGGTGAGCAGCGGGCGTGACGAACCCCTGTGCTCTCTGACTCACTTCAAATACAGAACACAGAAGATTTTCGTGAAGGTCTTAAAATGCATTCAGAAAAGACAGGGATCGTCAACTTACATGTATCATACAAAGGCAGAAAATATATTCAGCTTATGTGACTCCGAAGTCAACATCTCTGTGTGAATAAGTATGCCAACCCTGAGACGGCCTCCTCGAGCCGCTGTGACGTCAACTAGACTGTTCGAGGGATTCCTACCAGGAAGAGTCATGCTGTAACATCTCAGACGTTGATCTGGCTGATCCAAAATACAAAAGCCCTGCCTTTTCAGCCATTCGGTGTTCAATCTCCGTGCTCACCGTCCTGCTGGACGAGCAGGCGAGGTCTGGCTTGGTCTCCTCCAGCAGAAGGTCTTCTGTACAGGGATGGGATGGTCTTAGACATCACTGATGGGATCTTGCCCTGCATTAGTGGTGAGTGATCGGTGCAGGTATTAAGCTGTGCTGCTGTTATTCTGTCTGCAGGATGCTGAGCTGTGGCCTGACAGAGCGATGCTGTGAAGATCTGGCCTCTAACCTTCAGTCACCACACTGCCGCCTCAGGGAGCTGGATCTGAGCTACAACAGCCTGGGGGACTCGGGAGTGAATCTGCTGTCCGCGGCTCTGAGGGAGTCCAGCTGTGAATTAGAAAAACTGAAGTAAGAGAAACACGAGGCTGGTTTGTGTGGAAAAGGAACACATGATGGTGACCAGTACAGCGCTGGTCCAAGGAGGTGACACCCAAGGCAGAGGAATTACTGTACAACTTAACCTGTGTCACACCTACTGTATATCGCACCTGTCACACTTGTCTCACATCTGTCACACCTACCTCACATCTGTCAAACCTACTGTATATCACACCTGTCACCCTTGTCTCACATCTGTCACACTTGTCTCACATCTGTCAAACCTACTGTATATCACACCTGTCACCCTTGTCTCACATCTGTCACCCTTGTCTCACATCTGTCACACCTACTGTATATCACACCTGTCACCCTTGTCTCACATCTGTCACACTTGTCTCACATCTGTCACACCTACTGTATATCACACCTGTCACCCTTGTCTCACATCTGTCACACCTACTGTATATCACACCTGTCACCCTTGTCTCACATCTGTCACACTTGTCTCACATCTGTCACACTTGTCTCACATCTGTCACACCTACTGTATATCACACCTGTCACCCTTCTCTCACATCTGTCACACCTACTGTATATCACACCTGTCACCCTTGTCTCACATCTGTCACACCTACCTCACATCTGTCACACCTACTGTATATCACATCTGTCACACTTGTCTCACATCTGTCACACCTACCTCACATCTGTCAAACCTACTGTATATCACACCTGTCACCCTTGTCTCACATCTGTCACACTTGTCTCACATCTGTCACACCTACTGTATATCACACCTGTCACCCTTGTCTCACATCTGTCACACCTACTGTATATCACACCTGTCACCCTTGTCTCACATCTGTCACACTTGTCTCACATCTGTCACACCTACCTCACATCTGTCACACCTACTGTATATCACACCTGTCACCCTTCTCTCACATCTGTCACACCTACTGTATATCACACCTGTCACCCTTGTCTCACATCTGTCACACCTACCTCACATCTGTCACACCTACTGTATGTCACACCTGTCTCACAACTGTCACACCTACTGTATATCACACCTGTCTCACATCTGTCACACCTACTGTATATCACACTTGTCTCACATCTGTCACACCTACCTCACATCTGTCAAACCTACTGGATATCACACCTGTCACCCTTGTCTCACATCTGTCACACCTACCTCACATCTGTCACACCTACCTCACATCTGTCACACCTACTGTATGTCACACCTGTCTCACAACTGTCACACCTACTGTATATCACACCTGTCTCACATCTGTCACACCTACTGTATATCACACTTGTCTCACATCTGTCACACCTACCTCACATCTGTCAAACCTACTGTATATCACACCTGTCACCCTTGTCTCACATCTGTCACACCTACCTCACATCTGTCAAACCAACTGTATATCACACCTGTCACCCTTGTCTCACATCTGTCACCCTTGTCTCACATCTGTCACACCTACCTCACATCTGTCAAACCTACTGTATATCACACCTGTCACCCTTGTCTCACATCTTTCAGACCTGTCTCACATCTGTCACACCTACCTCACATCTGTCACACCTACTGTATATCACACCTGTCACCCTTGTCTCACATCTGTCACACCTACCTCACATCTGTCACACCTACTGTATGTCACACCTGTCTCACAACTGTCACACCTACTGTATATCACACCTGTCACACATCTGTCACACCTACTGTATATCACACTTGTCTCACATCTGTCACACCTACTGTATATCACACCTGTCACACTTGTCTCACATCTGTCACACCTACCTCAAATCTGTCAAACCTACTGTATATCACATCTGTCACACTTGTCTCACACCTGTCACACCTACCTCACATCTGTCACACCTACTGTATATCACACCTGTCACCCTTGTCTCACATCTGTCACACCTACCTCACATCTGTCACACCTACTGTATGTCACACCTGTCTCACAACTGTCACACCTACTGTATGTCACACCTGTCTCACATCTGTCACACCTACCTCACATCTGTCACACCTACTGTATGTCACACCTGTCTCACAACTGTCACACCTATTGTTTATCACACCTGTGTCACATCTGTCACACCTACTGTATGACACAGCTGCGTCGCATGGCCTCACCCTGCAGTGAACAGAAATAGAGAGTGCCAGGTAGGCTCACCAGGTACACTTTCCATTGCGTGGCACAGCTGGTAACATGAGGACCTCCGGCTCTCTGTTTTATGCCCAATTCAAAGGGCAGAAGACTCCTTTCATTCTCCAGGATCCCACCGTCATCTTCAGCGTTTATAGCAACAAGAGAGGAAGAGTCTCTGCTGAGGCGGGCACACAGGGCCCCCAGGCGCAGGCTGTGTCCGCCCCACTCTGAGCTGTCTCAACACGTCCACTCGATAAGCCAGCACACTGCCAACACCCTCCTGACCAGACACCCTGAGGTGATTCTTCAGAGGGAGGGGGTGGCTTCAAAAGCTTTGTACAAGAGCACAAAAATCAGACAAAAATCAGATGTTTTCATGGTGTCAAACTATTGGAATATGTCAATTCAAATAAATGAAGTTGTCATTCAGCTTCATAATGACATAAGTGCAATAAATTGGAAATGTGCAAATTAAAACTACAAATGTGTAAAAAACAAATTATATCGTTATATTGCACTTGTAACACATACAGTATCCCTAAAACATCATGTAAACAACATCTATATGTAGTAGACAAAGGTATCGCCCTTTGCAGCTTTATAAGTCAAAGTCTTCTGTGGTCTTGACTTCTATTAGAAACTAAAACCAAAAGCTCCCTGCTGGTGTGATGGAAAGTGAGATATCGTCAGTCTCCAGCACCAAAGTCTCATCCATCTTCCACACTACGGATCTCAAAAGGTTAGAAAGAGAAACATCCCGCATTGAAAGACCAGTGTTGCATCTGTTTTTGTGCAACGCCAATACGTAAACATGGAAAAGGAACAAGGGAAAGGTCCAGTCCTGCTGAAGAGAAGTAGGGAAACACAACGTTTCAGCTGTGAGTCCTTTCCGGGTGGGGGAGAAGTGGCTCCACACCCACCCCCTGCCCTCCACCCCTGGAGAAGCCTCCACAGCCGAAACGCTGTGTTTCCTTTCTTCTCTTCTCAGCAGGACTAAAACCTGTACTTGTTCCCTGGCAGCCTGCGCCTGTGACAGTAATCAGATTTATTGCAATGCGATAACGTTAGAAAATATTTCTATCCTTGAACGAAACAGATTTCAAAGAGAATCTTCCACCATAACGACACGGAGAGGTGACAAAATTAGCCACATCCATCTGAGAGCTCACAGAGGCGAGAAAAAGGCAGCTGAAAAATAAAGAAAAGAGGACACACAAATTAAACCTGGCAAAACTAGTGGTGGTACAGTATATACAGCAGGACTAGTGTGTACAGAATATTAGTTCAGGTGGGGAGCTGCGTCAGCAGGCGTAGTCTGCAAAGGAACAAGTAAAGGTTTTGTCCTGCTGAAAAGAAAAGAAAGAGAGAAAACACAACGTTTTGGCCATGGAGCCTTCTTCAGGTGTGAGAGAAAGACAGGGCAGACAGCAGGAGGACAAGAGCTGTGTGAGAGGAGGAGCAGGAGGAGGGAGCAGGGGGCAGACAGAGTGGCCCATCAGGAGGTGTGGAGTCAGGAGAGCTGAGAAGAGCTGTGTGAGAGGAGGAGCAGGAGGAGGGAGCAGGGGACAGACAGAGTGGCCCATCAGGAGGTGTGGAGTCAGGAGAGGAGGGAGAGCTGTGAGAGAGGAGGAGCAGGAGGAGGGAGCAGGGGACAGACAGAGTGGCCCATCAGGAGGTGTGGAGTCAGGAGAGGTGAGGAGAGCTGTGAGAGAGGAGGAGCAGGAGGAGGGAGCAGGGGACAGACAGAGTGGCCCATCAGGAGGTGTGGAGTCAGGAGAGGTGAGGAGAGCTGTGAGAGAGGAGGAGCAGGAGGAGGGAGCAGGGGGCAGACAGAGTGGCCCATCAGGAGGTGTGGAGTCAGGAGAGGTGAGGAGAGCTGTGAGAGAGGAGGAGCAGGAGGAGGGAGCAGGGGGCAGACAGAGTGTCCAATCAGGAGGTGTGGAGTCAGGAGAGCTGAGGAGAGCTGTGTGAGAGGAGGAGCAGGAGGAGGGTGCAGGGGGCAGACAGAGTGTCCAATCAGGAGGTGTGGAGTCAGGAGAGCTGTGAGAGAGGAGGAGGGAGCAGGGGGCAGACAGAGTGTCCAATCAGGAGGTGTGGAGTCAGGAGAGGAGAGGAGAGCTGTTTGAGAGGAGGAGCAGGAGGAGGGAGCAGGGGGCAGACAGAGTGTCCAATCAGGAGGTGTGGAGTCAGGAGAGCTGTGAGAGAGGAGGAGGAGGAGGAGGGAGCAGGGGACAGACAGTGTCCAATCAGGAGGTGTGGAGTCAGGAGAGGAGAGGAGAGCTGTGTGAGAGGAGGAGCAGGAGGAGGGAGCAGGGGGCAGACAGAGTGTCCAATCAGGAGGTGTGGAGTCAGGAGAGCTGTGTGAGAGGAGGAGCAGGAGGAGGGAGCAGGGGACAGACAGAGTGTCCAATCAGGAGGTGTGGAGTCAGGAGAGCTGAGGAGAGCTGTGAAATGAGTACAGTATATTAGTATTGTATATACAGTATGATTAAATTAGTAATAACTATTAAATGCAAATGTGCTCACTCTGAGAGGCCTTCGTGTCGACCCAGTGAGAGCGCTGTGCTCCTGTCTTTGCCTGCAGGCTGGAGGACTGCAGACTCACGGAGAGATGCTGTGGGCCCCTGGCCTCCGTGCTCCAGGCTCCGCGCTCCAGGCTGACAGAGCTGGACCTGAGTTACAATAAACTGGGCGACTCAGGGGTGAAGCTCTTGTCCGCAGCCCTGCAGGGTCCCAGGTGTAACTTAACGATCCTGAGGCAAGTGAGCGCGCGGCCATTCCCAAAAGCGTTTCCTGTTTGGAACACCATCAGCAGAGAGGTTTCACCGGGCACAGGAGACTAGAGAACTATACGTCCTCCAGCCGTTTCTGAAAAGAGGCCACATCCACTCAGATCCCCTTCCTTTCCTGTTTTCTGTCCTACATTGTTTTCAGTTCTGACCCCATGCCCCCTTTCCGTGACAGACTGGGAGTTGGTCTTTGTTCAATTAGCCCACCACACCAGTACAGGATCTTAATCACAGCACCTCTTGGCGCCCTTCGTGACTGAGTGTACAGAAACGATTCGGCTCAGCTGAGCTCTCCAGCGGAACGGGTGAAGGGTTAATCCATGCTGACAGGAGGAGAAAAGAGACCCAGCGTTTCTGCTGGAGAGCCTGAGTTTTCAAGAGGCAGTAGAAGAAGGGACTGGCCTGAGCAGAGAGGACACACCCCCCAGTCTCCACCCAGCCAGGAGACCTTAACGCAGCTTGGTGAGACTCGAGTCCTGGCCACAGTCCCCGACTCCTCTGCCAGTGTCCAGACAGTCACAGAGCAGAGCAGCGCCTGCAGGGGCGCCAGTCAATGTCCTGATTGAATCGCCCTGCCAGGGTCTGCCAGCACTCTTCTCTGCTCCTGTCTGGAGACGGAGAACCTAGCTGCACGTTTTAAGGGAACTCAAATGACCTGTTATCTCCAGAAACCCACTGAGCTGGGTAATAACATGAGGGCGTATGTTATCGCTGAGATGGATTCTGGTCTTTTGTCTGCAGCCTGTCAGACTGTGGGCTTTCAGCAAGAGCTTGTGAAGATCTGGCCTCTGCCATCGCGTCGCCAGACTTCTGCCTGCGAGTGCTGGACCTGAGCTCCAACAGGCTGGGGGACTCGGGGGCCAAGCTGCTGTTCGCAGTCCTGAGGAACCCCGACTGTAAATTAAGGTCTCTTGGGTAGGTGAAGACTGACCCTGCGCTCTGACCCCCAGCTTCTCTCTCCTTGTCTGTGTGCCTGTGCGTCTCATGGAGAGCAAGCTGGGGGACGCGAAAAGGCAGATTCCTCATGCAAGAAACTGTGTCTGGTCAACAAAGTGATCTTCTCTTCGGTAAATAAGGGCTGCTGGTCCACAGGTCAAGACGCACATGAGCTGTGCAGCGTTTGAGCTGTCTCTCTTCCTCTGTGCCGACAGGCTGTCAGACTGTGGGCTCACAGACAGGTGCTGCAGAGACCTGGCCTGGACTCTTCACTCAGAACACTACAGTCTCCGAGTGCTGAACCTGGGGGAGAATAACCTGGGGGACACCGCGGTGAAGCTGCTGTCCGCAGCTCTGCGGGACCCCAATTCGAAATTAACATCATTGAGATACTGTAAGTGAACACTGGGCTATTTACTGTACGTGGGAATTTTAAAGAACAGATGTCAATATAACAATGACCAGTCACACCTTCAGACATATTACAAGATAAAAAATCTTTGAAATTCTACTGTGGGCAATTAGAACAACGCTCTTTTGCCTCCAAATGACATAAAACCGCTCAGTCTGCTCAATCACTTTGTGGCAAATAAATGTTTGGATTCCTATTGAGCAGACCAGCTGTATAGCCAAGCTGTATAGAAGCGCTTCACACAGCAAGGAAACACCTGCAACTACCAGTAACTTTCTGCAAGACTTTAAAGTGAACTGGCACAGAGGTCTGTGAGATGAGTCAGGAGGTCTGTGAGATGAGTCAAGAGGCTTGTGAGATGAGTCAGGAGGTCTGTGAGATGAGTCTGGAGGTCTGTGAGATGAGTCTGGAGGTCTGTGAGATGAGTCAGGTGGCTTGTGAGTTGAGTCAAGAGGCTTGTGAGATGTTCCCACCCTACTGTGCCTGTTGCTAGAGATTCCCAGTCACAGCCGTGTTCAGGAAACCCAGGCTAGATTCTACAATGTCTGGATCAGTGAGCTGACCTGCTTTCTCCAGGAGCATCTCCGAATACAAAACAAATTTCCACCTCCATCAAAATCAAGTTTGCATAAAGTGGAAGTACGTGTTAAGTTACTTCCATGCATGAACAGTATGCGTTAAATAATCACATTTATACTCATCTAGAAGAACAGTTGAATTCAAGTGTTTAAGTGTGTATATTCGATTTTTCCATCAGAAATCCCACGTGTGTCCAGATGATCTGTCCTGATGAGGCCCCGTTGAGGAGAGAGAACAGCTCAAGTCCCCCAGCACAGCATGAACAGAGGCTGGAGACCTGGGGACTCTTCCAAGCTGAGGTGTGTGGCTTGGAAGAGTGTAGATCAGTACCGGGCTTTGCATGCTGATACCACGAGCTTGAAGTTCGTGCCCAGCTCAACGTAAACACACAGAGACGCCTGGTTTGCTAATCACGTCACTCCTACTGAACGCAGTTCAATCCAATAAAACTTGACCGCGCGATACAACACCTCTCTACAGCCGCTCATCCTTACGTTCTCTCTGGTGTACGTTGCCAGTCTAGATGTTATATTAAGTGCTGTGTTGGCTGGACAGCCCTGCAGTATCCCGAGAAGCCCTGTGGGGGAGGACAGACATAGGCACGAGAAGCTCTGCAGTGCCCTGCTTCCTCTGTGAGAATAAATGGCCTGTTCCTACCGGTTCCATCCAGCGGGGGGCGACGTTGTGGGGGTCCCAGGCGCCGCTGGCGGGGAACCTCTGTCTCGGACGGCCCCACTGGGATCATCCCGAAGAGAAAACAGCTCGTCCACAGTCCAGTCCAGGGCCGGCGCCCGGGGAAACTGCAGGGCATCTGAAATCCTAAGGAGCGCGCAATGTTTCAGTTGAAAGGACCCAAGTGCTCCACATCACATGGCTTTTATAACCGACCTCATCTCTCTCACCTGAAGGAGGCTCCACTCCAGCCTGTGATTGGCGCTGGCAGCCAGTGGAAAGACGGGGTGAGACGCTGTCTGCACCCCAGACCTCAGACCCCAGTATCCCAGTATCCCCATATCCCAGACCCCAGTATCCCCATATCCCAGATCCCAGACCCCAAACCCCAGATCCTAGAATCCCAGATTCCGGTACCCCAGACCCCAGTATCCCAAACTCCAAACCCCAAACCCCAGTATCCCCGTATTTCCTTCGGCAGGCAGCCTGTGTAGTGTCTAAAGATTACCCTGAAAGAAGCCATGAGGTGAAAGAGAAGGGAGACACATGACATTGAAAACAAAACATTTAAACAACTGTCAGGTTCTTCAGATCTCATTCTGATTGAATTTGACATTTTCTGAGGCCACAAATGTTGCAGCTGTTTCCTGTTTAACCTTGAATCTTTCCCATCATTGTTCGTGACAGCTAGACCGGATGGCAGATCGATGGGGAACTCTTCATTCAGTATGTCTGCAGGTCAGTTTCCAAAAACTTGCTTTTTCTTGCTTATTTTACTAAATTTTCTCTCAATAAATCCCAAGGCCAAAACGACTCATCCAGGAAACAGACACAATTAACTTTACCGAACTGTAGGCTGTGAAATTATGATGACGAACCTCTACTTGTTCCAAAGGTGCTGCAGTGTCTGAAGTAACTGAGGCATCAGAGTGGCGAAATCAAAGTGAATGAATCAGAAGAGACCTCTCTGTTGGGGGGTGCAGGGTCAGTCGGGGGGGGGGGTCCCAGAGAGCTGCTGTCTGGTTCCGCCTCCTGTGGGACAGTCCTGTACAGTCCAGTACAGCCCGGCCCAGGAGAGCCCAGTCCAGTACAGCCCGGCCGAGGAGAGCCCAGTACAGTACAGTCCAGTATAGCCCAGTCCAGTACAGCCCAGCCCAGGAGAGCCCAGTCCAGTCCAGTACAGCCCAGCCCAGGAGAGTCCAGTACAGTACAGCCCGGCCCAGGAGAGCCCAGTCCAGTACAGTCCAGTATAGCCCAGTCCAGTACAGCCCAGCCCAGGAGAGCCCAGTCCAGTCCAGTACAGCCCGGCCCAGGAGAGCCCAGTCCAGTACAGCCCGGCCGAGGAGAGCCCAGTACAGTACAGTCCAGTATAGCCCAGTCCAGTACAGCCCAGCCCAGGAGAGCCCAGTCCAGTCCAGTACAGCCCAGCCCAGGAGAGTCCAGTCCAGTTACAAACTAGTGAGGGGAGGCTAGAAAGCCGAGCATGAAGGTACATCAGGTCTTCATACTCCCCAGAACAGACCTGGTGGTCAGACTGAGTAACAGAACACACCAGAATCTGTCCACCGCGCAACACTGGGCGACAGTCCTCCAGTCACACTCTGACTCGCTCGTACAGAACAGTGTGATCCCGAACCCTGGAGCTGGGAAGAGAATGAGCTCAGATATCCCAGCACACACAAGGATGGGGTGGAGTGGTGGTGGCTCCGGGGTTCAGGATCTGTGCCTGTGCCTGTGGCTGGGAGGTTGCCGGTTCGAATCCCGCGGCCTGCAGAGGAATCCTACTCCATTGGGCCCCTGAGCGAGGCCCTTAACCCCAGCTGCTCCAGGGGTGCTGTATAAATGTGTGACCCCGTGCTCTGTCCCCCAGCTTCTCTCCCTGTGTGTCTCATGGAGAGCAAGCTGGGGTCTGAGAGAAGACAGATTCCTAATGCAAGAAATTATATAGGGCTAATAAAGTGATCGTATCCTGGAGAGGAAGCGCCCTCATTAACTGTAGACAGCGGTCTGGCGTTCTTGTGGGTGACAAGAGAGAGTGGAAATATTTCACAACCAGTCTCACAGGAAGAATCTAACACTCAGGGTGTGCTCTAACATCACTGGTGTTAAAATGGGGGTGAATATACAGGATGTGAATATTTTTTTAATCCTTTATTGTGTCTGCCTATTCAAATGAATTATATAATAATAATTCCTTACACTTCTACAGTATAGTGTTTTTCTGGATCTTGTTGCTGCCACATCTTAAAAAGAAATTACCTTCAGTGTTCACAAAAAAGAGAAAAACAAATATTCCCTAATTGATATTCCCTCAGTGATCATTCTCCTGGGCAGGTCTTGGAGGATCGCTCTGCGGTGTTTTACAAAGCTCACGCCGGCCCCACACGCAGGCACAGCATCATCACAGTCCACAGAAAACAGTCCTGCGACTGTGCGGGAACAGAAGTCAGTTTCTGCAACACATTCACGGGTCCTCAGCCCAGCAGTCACACACCGCAGGCAGAAGCAGAAAGAGTGCTGCCTCATCAGCAACATCAGCAGCAGCGCTAGCAAGTCCTTGTGAGGCGTGTGGTGTCAGTACATCCCAAACCTCTTTACTCGATTTCTCTGTGCTTCCATACGCATAACCTGAGCCCTCACATCAACAGATCTCAGTCTCAGCCCAGCGGGAATCGGATTTGGTACAGGGAGTGTGAGCTTGTATTTTCACAGGAGAGAGACAACGAGAGCAGGCTGCACAGGAACAGGCGGAGTTTCCCCTTCTTGCTGAAAGGAAAAGAGACGCAACAGTCCGGTGGTGGAGCTTTCTCAGCTCTAGGAGCAGCTGAGCTCTCAGATTTCTATCTTCACACTCTGCTCTCTCTCACCCAGCTCACAGCCCACTGGAGCCCAGCAGGGGGCGCTCTCTCACCCAGCTCACAGCCCACTGGAGCCCAGCGGAGGGCTCTCACCCAGCTCACAGCCCACTGGAGCCCAGCAGGGGGCGCTCTCACCCAGCTCACAGCCCACTGGAGCCCAGCGGGGGGCTCTCTCTCACACAGCTCACAGCCCACTGGAGCCCAGCGGGGGGCGCTCTCTCACCCAGCTCACAGCCCACTGGAGCCCAGCGGGGGGCGCTCTCTCACCCAGCTCACAGCCCACTGGAGCCCAGCGGGGCGCTCTCTCACCCAGCTCACAGCCCACTGGAGCCCAGCGGGGGGCGCTGTCCCCCAGCTCACAGCCCACTGGAGCCCAGCGGGGGGCTCTCACCCAGCTCACAGCCCACTGGAGCCCAGCAGGGGGCACTCTCACCCAGCTCACAGCCCACTGGAGCCCAGCAGGGGGTGCTCTCACCCAACTCACAGCCCACTGGAGCCCAGCGGGGCGCTCTCTCACCCAGCTCACAGCCCACTGGAGCCCAGCGGGGGGCGCTGTCCCCCAGCTCACAGCCCACTGGAGCCCAGCGGGGGGCGCTCTCTCACCCAGCTCACAGCCCACTGGAGCCCAGCGGGGGGCGCTCTCTCACCCAGCTCACAGCCCACTGGAGCCCAGCAGGGGGAGCCTGGCCAGTACCTGGAGGGGAGACTCCTGGGAGAGGTGTGAGTGGGGCCAGTAGGGGGCGCTCTCTCACCCAGCTCACAGCCCACTGGAGCCCAGCGGGGGGCGCTGTCCCCCAGCTCACAGCCCACTGGAGCCCAGCGGGGGGCTCTCACCCAGCTCACAGCCCACTGGAGCCCAGCAGGGGGCACTCTCACCCAGCTCACAGCCCACTGGAGCCCAGCAGGGGGTGCTCTCACCCAACTCACAGCCCACTGGAGCCCAGCGGGGCGCTCTCTCACCCAGCTCACAGCCCACTGGAGCCCAGCGGGGGGCGCTGTCCCCCAGCTCACAGCCCACTGGAGCCCAGCGGGGGGCGCTCTCTCACCCAGCTCACAGCCCACTGGAGCCCAGCGGGGGGCGCTCTCTCACCCAGCTCACAGCCCACTGGAGCCCAGCAGGGGGAGCCTGGCCAGTACCTGGAGGGGAGACTCCTGGGAGAGGTGTGAGTGGGGCCAGTAGGGGGCGCTCTCACCCTGCAGTCTGTGTGGGTCCTGATGCCTCAGTACAGTGATGGGGACACTATATTGTAAAAAAGGCGCCGTCCTTCTGATGAGACGTGAAACCGGGGTCCTGACTCTCTGTGGTCATTAATAATCCTGGGGTGTCTCTTAAAAGAGTCGGGGTGTTACCCCAGTGTCCCCCTGCTCTTTACCAATCATGGCCTCCTAATAACCCCTAATAACCTCTGACCTGTCCTCATCACTCTGCTCTCCTCCACTGAGAGCTGGTGTGTGTGAGAGGACTGGAGCATCATCCAGGTGGGGTACACACTGGTGGGGGTGGAGGGGATCCCCATTACTGTAAAGCGCTTTGAGTGGAGTGTCCAGACAGGCGCTATAGAAGTGCTAAGCAATCATTATTATTATAATTCTGATGGTCCAGTGCTACATGCATCATTCCGTCCACTCATGAAAGACCATCTGGTAAACGGTACCGAAGCATTCGGACCAGGTCCAACAGAGTACAGAACAGCTTCTACCTCCAGGCAGTAAGACTGCTAAACACCAACCTGCAGCTCCTTCAGCAGATCACCTGTACTGGCTACATGGACACACAGTCCTCACTGTCTTCATCACACTGCACACCCTGGACATCCTTTACTGCACACCCTGGACACATCGCAGCTCGACTCATGTTGAGCTCTGGCTGAGTTGATCTTATTCAATTTCTATCGCACTATCTATTCTTATGGAACCTTATTTTGTTACTTTAATGTTATGATTTTACCCCCCAGTGAGCTCGACATTTCATTGCCAGCAACTGCTGCTGCTGCTGTGTTGTTCTGCATTTGATAAATAAACTCTGTTTGATTGATTGATTGAAGACTTTGTGTAGCAGAGCACATAAACACAACATCTCATTAACGGCTCTTCACCACTCGAGACTGAAGTGCGTGGCCAGTAACAAACAGCTGTTTCGTCCGCTTCAGTCCCTGCTCATCGCTGAACCCCCAGCCAGCCAGAAACCGGGCCTGTTCCGGCACGTCTGCCAGCGGGTGTGTAATTGTGAAGCCTGGTGGTGTCAGACCTGTGTAGCTGCAAACCACGGTCCACGCTGTGCTGCAGACAATCTCGCAGGTCCTGTAGGGCTCTTACTGGGGCGGCGATTTGTAATCACACTGCGAGAAGCCCTGGTGCTGAATTCTCATCTCTTCCCGAGTTCTTCAATGCGACGCCAACGTCAGAGCCCCCCAGCGTCTGAAACGGGCAGCCGGTAACCGAGGGACATGCTACAGTAGGGGAGTTATTCGGCTACATGCTGCGTGTTTGTTTTCTGTGCTCATGGGAAGTGGGGTGATGAATTAACCCTAGAAGACCCCAGCGCGGTGTACCCTAGTATCGCTACAATAGGAGATGAGAGACGACAGTAACAGCAAGATGGAGAGCAGCGCTGGGCGGGAGGGCAGAGGGCCTGCGCAGCGCTCCTGGGGTTCAGGGGTTCCTCAAGTCCAGCCGCTGCCCCCCGACCCCAGTGCAGGCACCGAGAGGCTCACGGGCACCAGGCAGGGAGCTCAGCTGGGAGTAACTACAGCCCGTCAACGTCTCCACACTCCCCTGCTTTACAAACCGCCTACAGATACACACACAGTCAGGCTCTCACGCTGTTCAGCTCAACACTGAAGTCACACTGTCGGACTCTGCACAGCTGAAGTACAGACACCCACCCCACCACAAAGAAAAACAACACCTTCAGATCCACAGAACAATCTCATTTAATTTTCTTCCTCCAGTCTGCTCTCCACTCGTCCCAGTCCAGCAGAGTCCGGTCTGTCTGCCAGCCCTCCTCCTGCAAAGCTGAAACCAAAAGAAACTGACCACTGACTGGACACTCCAGTACATTAACACTGCACTGAGAGAGAGAGGGGTTAATACAGACACACTGACTGGACACTCCAGTACATTAACACTGCACTGAGAGAGAGAGAGGGGTTAATACACACACACTGACTGGACACTCCAGTACATTAACACTGCACTGAGAGAGAGAGAGGGGTTAATACAGACACACTGACTGGACACTCCAGTACGTTAAGTGACTGTGTTAACTGTAAGCTTTGACCTCTGACTGGAGTATGCACAACTGTGCTGTGATTCCTTGCAGAGTAGCAGACAGTACTTCAGAAGAGGACACACTGGCATTATACAGAGGAGATGAAAGCCGACCTACCTTTGAAAAAAGAAGGGAATAGTTGGTCTATCACTGTGTGACTCTCGGACACCATTCCCCAAACATCTGAGCGCAAGATAAGAAAGGAAAGTGAGAGATATGAGCAAAGACGTGACAGCAAGACTGGCCTGACACTCACAGCGCACTCACCCTGCGTGTGGGACTGCGAGCTGCTCTCTCTCAGCGAGCCCAGCGGCCCAAGTCCAGCCCAGCTGGGATCCAACACTGCACTGAGACACACGGCATGGAACACAGCCTGCAGCTCCTCATGCACAGAGACTCCCTGTCCCAGACACACACACACAGCACCTGAGGGAGACAGAGAGAGAGGGGTCAATACAGACACACTGACTGGACACTCCAGTACATGAACACTGCACTGAGAGAGAGAGCTCTCACCCTGCTTCACTCTGATCAGATAAGACTTGTTGTTGTTTCTTAAGACCAGCTGAAGCTCCTCTGGACTGCAGAGAGAGAGACAGGGGTCAGGGAAGCAGAACCAGGAACACACTCCACTGGCCTCTCCCCTCCAGCAGTGCCACAGACTGGGAGTCGCGATTCTGCTCCGGAGTAAGACACAGACCGGCCACGCACCACAGCCCACCGCTGAGGTCAGCCACAGAGCTTCCTGCGAAGATCTGTTGACTGTGAGTCCTTGTGTTGAGTTCACGGAGTGAAATATTGTGCATCGCTGTGTGTTTTACTACAGCTTTCAAAAACTGATCACTGTATCCTGCCAGAAAGATTTGCACACAGCCACACATACACAAATAGGCATAGACACTAACACACACACAATCACAAAACACACACAGGCAGAACTACCTGTCCACCACTTCCGCCAGACTCACTCCAAGCCTGATCTGAACTCTCTTCTTCAAGTCTGGAACACACAGAAGCACACAAAGAGAAAAAAAGATTAAAGAAACAGAGCCCTGCGCAGTCAGATAGAGATACTGACTCTGCACAGAGCCCTGCGCAGTCAGAGAGAGATACTGACTCTGCACAGAGCCATGCGCAGTCAGAGAGAGACACTGACTCTGCACAGAGCCCTGCGCAGTCAGAGAGAGACACTGACTCTGCACAGAGCCCTGCGCAGTCAGAGAGAGACACTGACTCTGCACAGAGCCCTGCACAGTCAGAGAGAGAGACACTGATTCTGTACAGAGCCCTGCACAGTCAGAGAGAGACACTGACTCTGCACAGAGCCCTGCACAGTCAGAGAGAGACACTGACTCTGCACAGAGCCCTGCACAGTCAGAGAGAGAGACACTGACTCTGCACAGAGCCCTGCGCAGTCAGAGAGAGACACTGACTCTGCACAGAGCCCTGCGCAGTCAGAGAGAGATACTGACTCTGCACAGAGCCCTGCGCAGTCAGAGAGAGACACTGACTCTGCACAGAGACCTGCGCAGTCAGAGAGAGACACTGACTCTGCACAGAGCCCTGCACAGTCAGAGAGAGACACTGACTCTGCACAGAGCCCTGCGCAGTCAGAGAGAGATACTGACTCTGCACAGAGCCCTGCACAGTCAGAGAGAGATACTGACTCTGCACAGAGCCCTGCGCAGTCAGAGAGAGACACTGACTCTGCACAGAGACCTGCGCAGTCAGAGAGAGATACTGACTCTGCACAGAGCCCTGTGCAGTCAGAGAGAGATACTGACACTGCACAGAGCCCTGCGCAGTCAGAGAGAGACACTGACTCTGCACAGAGCCCTGCACAGTCAGAGAGAGATACTGACTCTGCACAGAGCCCTGCACAGTCAGAGAGAGACACTGACTCTGCACAGAGCCCTGCGCAGTCAGAGAGAGACACTGACTCTGCACAGAGCCCTGCGCAGTCAGAGAGAGAGACACTGACTCTGCACAGAGCCCTGCGCAGTCAGAGAGAGATACTGACTCTGCACAGAGCCCTGCGCAGTCAGAGAGAGATACTGACTCTGCACAGAGCCCTGCACAGTCAGAGAGAGACACTGACTCTGCACAGAGCCCAGCGCAGTCAAAGAGACACTGACTCTGCACAGAGCCCTGCGCAGTCAGAGAGAGACACTGACTCTGCACAGAGCCCTGCAGTCAGAGAGAGACACTGACTCTGCACAGAGCCCTGCGCAGTCAGAGAGAGAGATACTGACTCTGCACAGAGACCTGCACAGTCAGAGAGAGATACTGACTCTGCACAGAGCCCTGCGCAGTCAGAGAGAGACACTGACTCTGCACAGAGCCCAGCGCAGTCAAAGAGACACTGACTCTACACAGAGCCCTGCACAGTCAGAGAGAGATACTGACTCTGCACAGAGCCCTGCGCAGTCAGAGAGAGATACTGACTCTGCACAGAGCCCTGCGCAGTCAGAGAGAGAGACACTGACTCTGCACAGAGCCCTGCGCAGTCAGAGAGAGATATTGACTCTGCACAGAGCCCTGCGCAGTCAGAGAGAGATACTGACTCTGCACAGAGCCCTGCGCAGTCAGAGAGAGATACTGACTCTGCACAGAGCCCTGCACAGTCAGAGAGAGACACTGACTCTGCACAGAGCCCTGCACAGTCAGAGAGAGACACTGACTCTGCACAGAGCCCTGCGCAGTCAGAGAGAGATACTGACTCTGCACAGAGCCCTGCGCAGTCAGAGAGAGACATTGACTCTGCACAGAGCCCTGAGCAGTCAGAGAGAGAGATACTGACTCTGCACAGAGACCTGCGCAGTCAGAGAGAGATACTGACTCTGCACAGAGCCCTGCGCAGTCAGAGAGAGACACTGACTCTGCACAGAGCCCTGCGCAGTCAGAGAGAGACACTGACTCTGCACAGAGCCCTGCACAGTCAGAGAGAGATACTGACTCTGCACAGAGCCCTGCGCAGTCAGAGAGAGACACTGACTCTGCACAGAGCCCTGCGCAGTCAGAGAGAGACACTGACTCTGCACAGAGCCCTGCGCAGTCAGAGAGAGACACTGACTCTGCACAGAGCCCTGCACAGTCAGAGAGAGATACTGACTCTGCACGGAGCCCTGCGCAACCAGAGACACTGACTCTGCACAGAGCCCTGCGCAGTCAGAGAGAGATACTGACTCTGCACAGAGCCCTGCGCAGTCAGAGAGAGAGACACTGACTCTGCACAGAGCCCTGCACAGCAAACAATATCCATTAAAGAAGCATCTCACTCACCTGGAAACACAGGCTCTTTCTGATTGGCCGCCTTAGGGCTTAAAACACGTCTGTCCTGCAAGTACTGGTGGACGAGGATAGAAAGGCGGGCCTCATTCAGTGTTTCCATGACAACGGAGCGGACAGCCCGGTAATTGGCAAAGAGATGTAAACAAGTGAAGAAGAAGAACAAGAGCAAGGACAACCTGGAAGACACACAGCACACATTATATACACAGCACACAGCATATACACAGCACACAGCATATACACAGCACACAGCACACAGCACACAGCACACAGCACACAGCACACAGCACACAGCACACAGCACATACAAGGACAACCTGGAAGACAGGCAAGACACACAGTATACAAACAGTGTACACACAGTGTACACAAGGAGATCCTGGAAGACAGGCGAGACACACAGTGTACACAAGGAGACCCTGGAAGACAGGTGAGACGTGTCAGAGTGCACAGTGTACACACAGCACAGTATACACAGCACACAGTATACACATAGCATACATACAGCACACAGTATACACACAGCATACAGAAAATACACAATATACACAAAGCACACAGTATACATACCACACACAAAGCACACAGTATATACACAGTTTACACACAGCACACAGCATACACACAGCACACAGTATACACACAGCATACAGAAAATACACAATATACACAAAGCACACAGTATACACACCACACACAAAGCACACAGTATATACACAGTTTACACACAGCACACAGCATACACACAGCACACAGTATATACACAGTACAGAATATACACAGCACACAGTACACTATACAGCACATGGCACACAGTATATACATAGCACAAAACACACAGTACACTATACAGCACACAGCACACAGTATCCTATACAGCACACAGTATACTATACAGCACACAGTACTGAGTATATACACAGTGCACAGCACACAGTACATTATACAGCACGCAATACAGCACACTGTATACACACAGGACACTATACAGCACACAGAACACTATACTGTACACTGTACACAGACAGTTCACTACATATTACACTGCACTGTACACTATACACACACTGGACACTACAGACGCTGTACACCACACTGTACACTATACACACTGGACACTGCAGATACTGTAAACTATACTGTACACTATACACACACTGGACAGTACAGTCACTGCACACTATACTGTACACTATATACACACTGGACACTGCAGTCACTGCACATTATACTGTACACAATATACACACACTGGACAGTACAGTCACTGCACATTATACTGTACACTATATACACACACTGCACACTATACTGTACACTATACACACACCGGACACTGCAGTCACTGCACACTATACTGTACACTATATACACACTGGACAGTACAGTCACTGTACACTATATACACACTGGACTCACGCTGGACTGTCTGTCACCAGGGGGATGAGCAGGAAACTGACCAGGAGACCTGCCAGATTGACCAGTGTTTCCTGTTCATGAAAATAATCATATTAAAAACACCAAAAATAACAACAACAACTGCAAGAACACAATGAAAAGAATCAGAACAACAGACCTGACTCCCATCTTTAGCAGAAACATCCGCCATATTGTCTCTCCGGGCCTGATGGACAGTCAGAGCAGCACGAGTAGCTCCACCTGCCACCCCAACCAGAGACTGAGAGAGAGAGACACTGACTGGACACTGCAGTACATTAACACTGCACTGAGAGAGAGAGGGGTTAATACAGACACACTGACTGGACACTCCAGTACATTAACACTGCACTGAGAGAGAGAGAGGGGGGTTAATACAGACACACTGACTGGACACTCCAGTACATTAACACTGCACTGAGAGAGAGAGGGGTTAATACAGACACACTGACTGGACACTCCAGTACATTAACACTGCACTGAGAGAGAGGGGTTAATACACACACACTGACTGGACACTCCAGTACATTAACACTGCACTGAGAGAGAGAGGGGGTTAATACAGACACACTGACTGGACACTCCAGTACATTAACACTGCACTGAGAGAGAGGGGTTTATACAGACACTGACTGGACACTCCAGTACATTAACACTGCACTGAGAGAGAGAGAGAGAGAGAGAGAGGGGGGTTAATACACAGACACACTGATTGGACACTCCAGTACATTAACACTGCACTGAGAGAGAGAGGGGTTCATACAGACACACTGACTGGACACTCCAGTACATTAACACTGCACTGAGAGAGACTGTCTCAGCTGATTTACCTTAAAGACTCCAGCGATACAGACAATCAGTGTGAAGCCTGATGGGAAGGCGGGAGCTACAATCTCCATGAACAAGGCGATATCATTGAGGACATCAGCAAACAGCCTGGGAGAGGAGAGAGAGAGATCCGGGCTCTGAGACTGAGGCACTGTGGGACAGACAGGGCAGTGGGTGAACCCGTGTCCCCAACCAGTCGATCAGAACTCCTGAACAGACACATCTCACCTCCAACGCTTGGCGTCACAGTCCAGTTTGCTCCTGAAACAGAGAAACAGGAAACACAGGTACTGACACAGCTTCCCCAAGACCTGGCCAATCAAACACAGAGACAGTTTGCCAGGGCCTGGCCAATCAATCACAGAGACAGTGAGCCAGGGCCTGGCCAATAAATCACAGAGACTGAGCCAGGGCCTGGCCAATCAATCACAGAGACAGTAATCCAGGGCCTGACCAATCAATCACAGAGACAGTGAGCCAGGGCCTGACCAATCAATCACAGAGACAGTGAGCCAGGGCCTGACCAATAAATCACAGAGACAGTGAGCCAGGGCCTGGCCAATCAATCATAGACTCCGTGAGCCAGGGCCTGGCCAATCAAACACAGAAACACTGAGCCAGGGCCTGGCCAATCAATCATAGACTCAGTGAGCCAGGGACCGGCCAATGAATCACAGACTCAGTGAGCCAGGGCCTGGCAAATCAATCACAGAGATAGTGAGCCAGGGCCTGGCCAATCAAACACAGAGACATTGAGCCAGGGCCTGGCCAATCAAACACAGAGATATTGAGGTGGGTAGCTCCGTCAGCATGCGTAGGCTGCAAAGGAACAAGTTATAGGTTTATTCCATGCTGAAAAAAAAGAAGAAAGAGAACACAACGTTTCGGCCATGGAGCCTTCTTCACGTGTGAGCTCAGCCCAGCTCAGCCCAGCTCAGCCCCAGCACCACTCAGCTCAGATCAGCCCCGCTCCAGCCCCGCTCCAGCCCCGCTCAGCCCAGCTCAGCCCAGCTCAGCCCAGCTCCAGCCCAGCTCCAGCCCAGCTCCAGCCCAACTCCAGCCCAGCTCAGCCCCGCTCAGCCCAGCTCCAGCCCAGCTCCAGCCCAGCTCCAGCCCAGCTCAGCCCAGCTCAGCCCAGCTCCAGCCCAGCTCCAGCCCAGCTCAGCCCAGCTCCAGCCCAGCTCAGCTCAGCTCAGCCCAGCTCAGCCCCGCTCAGCCCCGCTCCAGCCCAGCTCCAGCCCAGCTCAGCCCAGCTCCAGCCCAGCTCCAGCCCAGCTCAGCCCAGCTCCAGCCCAGCTCCAGCCCAGCTCCAGCCCAGCTCAGCTCAGCTCAGTTCAGCTCCAGCTCAGCTCCAGCCCCACTCAGCTCAGATCAACCCAGCTCAGCTCCAACATAGCCCCAGCCCAGCCCCAGCCCAGCTCAGCCCAGCTCCAGCCCCGCTCAGCCCAGCTCCAGCCCAGCTCAGCCCCGCTCAGCCCAGCTCCAGCCCAGCTCAGCTCAGCTCAGCTCAGCTCTAACCCCACTCAGATCAGCTGAGCCTTTCTCCCTATGAACTGGAATCCGATTCCCACCCTGCAGTTTCACACCCGTCCACAGGGTGGCAGTGCCACTGCTAGGACACTCACCCTTTCATCCAGGCGAAGAGGATCCGGCCCAGCATGCCTGTACCATCTGTCCCAGAGACAGACACAGCAGAGATGGAGAGAGCAAACATGAGCTCGTAATCACATGTTTAAACACACAGAGAGATTTCTCCAGAAGCACGGCCACACACCTCTCAGTAACCAGGTCACTGTTGCTGCAGCGACTGTGGCATCACTGTTTCCAACACCGACCCCCCGCAGGGACGCCTGTGTAGCCAGAGTCCCAGAGAGAGAGCTGGAGAAGGCCTGAGAGAGAGAGGGGTTAATACACACTGAGAGAGAGAGGGGTTAATACACACACTGACTGGACACTCCAGCACATTAACACTGCACTGAGAGAGAGAGGGGTTAATACAGACACACTGACTGGACACTCCAGTACATTAACACTGCACTGAGAGAGAGGGGGGGGTTAATACACACACACACTGACTGGACACTCCGGTACATTAACACTGCACTGAGAGAGAGAGAGAGAGAGGGGTTAATACAGACACACTGACTGGACACTCCAGTACAGTAACACTGCACTGAGAGAGAGAGAGAGAGAGAGAGTGAGGGGTTAATACAGACACACTGACTGGACACTCCAGTACATTAACACTGCACTGACAGAGAGAGGGGTTAATACAGACACACTGACTGGACACTCCAGTATGCTTACACTGACCTGCAGTGTATCCCAGCACTGGTACTGTAGATAGTCCTCACTGACACTGTCAGGATAGCCCTGGGGCAGGAACACACTCTGGGGGCAGATAAAAAATACTCTCTCTGAACACAAACATTCAAAAACAGACAGATTAATATCCATAAACAACTGATACACAACAGTCAGACTGACACACTGACCCACTGATGGACAGACTCACAGTCAGACTGACTCACACTGACCCACTGATGGACAGACTCACAGTCAGACTGACTCACACTGACCCACTGATGGACAGACTCACAGTCAGACTGATTCACACTGACCACTGATGGACAGACTCACAGTCAGACTGACGCACTGATGGACAGACTCACAGTCAGACTGACTCACACTGACCCACTGATGGACAGACTCACACGGACCCACTGATGGACAGACTCACAGACTGACTGACTCACACTGACCACTGATGGACAGACTCACAGTCAGAGTGACTCACACTGACCCACTGATGGACAGACTCACAGACTGACTGACTCACACTGACCACTGATGGACAGACTCACAGTCAGAGTGACTCACACTGACCCACTGATGGACAGACTCACACTGACCCACTGATGGACAGACTCACAGACTGACTGACTCACACTGACCACTGATGGACAGACTCACAGTCAGACTGACTCACACTGACCCACTGATGGAAAGACTCACACTGACCCACTGATGGACAGACTCACAGTCAGACTGACTCACACTGACCCACTGATGGACAGACTCACACTGACCACTGATGGACAGACTCACACTGACCCACTGATGGACAGACTCACAGTCAGACTGACTCACACTGACCCACTGATGGAAAGACTCACACTGACCCACTGATGGACAGACTCACAGTCAGACTGACTCACACTGACCCACTGATGGACAGACTCACACTGACCACTGATGGACAGACTCACAGTCAGACTGACTCACACTGACCCACTGATGGACAGACTCACAGTCAGACTGACTCACACTGACCACTGATGGACAGACTCACAATCAGACTGACTCACACTGACCCACTGATGGACAGACTCACAATCAGACTGACTCACACTGACCCACTGATGGACAGACTCACAGTCAGACTGACTCACACTAACCCACTGATGGACAGACTCACAGTCAGACTGATTCACACTGACCCACTGATAGACAGACTCACAGTCAGACTGACACACTGACCCACTGATGGACAGACTCACAGTCAGACTGACTCACACTGACCACTGATGGACAGACTCACAGTCAGACTGACTCACACTGACCCACTGATGGACAGACTCACAGTCAGACTGACACACTGACCCACTGATGGACAGACTCAAAGTCAGACTGACTCACACTGACCACTGATGGAAAGACTCACAGTCAGACTGACTCACACTGACCCACTGATGGACAGACTCACACTGACCCACTGATGGACAGACTCACAGACTGACTGACTCACACTGACCACTGATGGACAGACTCACAGTCAGACTGACTCACACTGACCCACTGATGGACAGACTCACAATCAGACTGACTCACACTGACCCACTGATGGACAGACTCACAGTCAGACTGACACACTGACCCACTGACGGACAGACTCACAGTCAGACTGACTCACACTGACCCACTGATGGACAGACTCACACTGACCACTGATGGACAGACTCACACTGACCCACTGATGGACAGACTCACAGTCAGACTGACTCACACTGACCACTGACGGACAGACTCACAGTCAGACTGACTCACACTGACCCACTGATGGACAGACTCACAGTCAGACTGACTCACACTGACCCACTGATGGACAGACTCACAGTCAGACTGACTCACACTAACCACTGATGGACAGACTCACACTGACCCACTGATGGACAGACTCACAGTCAGACTGACTCACACTGACCCACTGATGGACAGACTCACAATCAGACTGACTCACACTGACCCACTGATGGACAGACTCACAGTCAGACTCACACACACAGACTTACTTTGAAACTGCTGACCAGAGGGTTTGTGACTCTGCTCCTCTGTCTCTGCTTCGCTATCCTCCCCCCCTTCAGCTGGTACCTCCACCGCTCCTGAGAGCCATAGCTCTCTGTCGCCACGACGACCTCCCGGTCCTCATCCATCCCTCCTGCTGGGGCTGAGACCTGTTACAACACAGTCCTACTTCACTCCCAGTACAGTACACCAGTCTGTTACAATAGGAGCTATAGTCCCAGTACAGTAGACCAGTCTGTTACAATAGGAGCTACAGTCCCAGTACAGTAGGACAGTTCTGTTACAATGGGAGCTACAGTCCCAGTACAGTAGGAGAGTCCTGTTACAATAGGAGCTACAGTCCCAGTACAGTAGACCAGTCCTGTTACAATAGGAGCTACAGTCCCAGTGCAGTAGAACAGTCCTGTTACAATGGGAGCTACAGTCCCAGTGGAGTACGACAGTCCTGTTACAATAGGAGCTACAGTCCCAGTACAGTAGAACAGTCTGTTACAATAGGAGCTACAGTCCCAGTACAGTAGAACAGTCCTGTTACAATAGGGGCTACAGTCCCAGTACAGTAGAACAGTCCTGTTACAGTAGGAACTACAGTCCCAGTACAGTAGGACAGTCCTGTTACAATAGGAGCTACAGTCCCAGTACAGTAGACCAGTCTGTTACAATAGGAGCTACAGTCCCAGTACAGTAGGACAGTCCTGTTACAGTAGGAGCTACAGTCCCAGTACAGCAGACCAGTCCTGTTACAATAGGGGCTACAGTCCCAGTACAGTAGACCAGTCTGTTACAATAGGAGCTACAGTCCCAGTGCAGTAGACCAGTCCTGTTACAATAGGAGCTACAGTCCCAGTACAGTAGACCAGTCCTGTTACAATAGGGGCTACAGTCCCAGTACAGTAGACCAGTCTGTTACAATAGGAGCTACAGTCCCAGTACAGTAGAACAGTCCTGTTACAGTAGGAGCTACAGTCCCAGTACAGTAGGACAGGCCTGTTACAATAAGAGCTACTTTCCCAGTACAGTAGGACAGTCCTGCTACACTAGGGGCTACAGTCCCAGTACAGTAGACCAGTCCTGTTACAATAGGAGCTACAGTCCCAGTACAATAGACCAGTCTGTTACAATAGGAGCTACAGTCCCAGTACTGTAGACCAGTCCTGTTACAATAGGAGCTACAGTCCCAGTACAGTAGACCAGTCTGTTACACTGGGAGCTACAGTCCCAGTGCAGTAGACCAGTCTGTTACACTGGGAGCTACAGTCCCAGTACAGTAGACCAGTCTGTTACAATAGGGGCTACAGTCCCAGTACAGTAGACCAGTCCTGTTACAATAGGAGCTACAGTCCCAGTACAGTAGACCAGTCTGTTACACTGGGAGCTACAGTCCCAGTACAGTAGACCAGTCCTGTTACAATAGGAGCTACAGTCCCAGTACAGTAGACCAGTCTGTTACACTGGGAGCTACAGTCCCAGTACAGTAGACCAGTCCTGTTACAATAGGAGCTACAGTCCCAGTACAGTAGACCAGTCCTGTTACACTGGGAGCTACAGTCCCAGTACAGTAGACCAGTCTGTTACACTGGGAGCTACAGTCCCAGTACAGTAGACCAGTCCTGTTACAATAGGAGCTAAAGTCCCAGTACAGTAGACCAGTCCTGTTACACTGGGAGCTACAGTCCCAGTACAGTAGACCAGTCTGTTACAATAGGAGCTACAGTCCCAGTACAGTAGACCAGTCCTGTTACACTGGGAGCTACAGTCCCAGTACAGTAGACCAGTCTGTTACAATAGGAGCTACAGTCCCAGTACAATAGAACAGTCCTGTTACAATAGGAGCTACAGTCCCAGTACAGTAGACCAGTCTGTTACAATAGGAGCTACAGTCCCAGTACAGTAGAACAGTCTGTTACAATAGGAGCTACAGTCCCAGTACAGTAGACCAGTCTGTTACAATAGGAGCTACAGTCCCAGTACAGTAGAACAGTCTGTTACAATAGGAGCTACAGTCCCAGTACAATAGAACAGTCCTGTTACAATAGGAGCTACAGTCCCAGTACAGTAGAACAGTCTGTTACAATAGGAGCTACAGTCCCAGTACAATAGAACAGTCCTGTTACAATAGGAGCTACAGTCCCAGTACAGTACAACAGTCTGTTACAATAGGAGCTACAGTCCCAGTACAATAGAACAGTCCTGTTACAATAGGAGCTACAGTCCCAGTACAGTAGACCAGTCTGTTACAATAGGAGGTACAGTCCCAGTACAGTAGAACAGTCCTGTTACAATAGGAGCTACAGTCCCAGTACAATAGAACAGTCCTGTTACAATAGGGGCTACAGTCCCAGTGCAGTAGACCAGTCCTGTTACAATAGGAGCTACAGTCCCAGTACAGTAGGACAGCCTGTTACAATAGGAGCTACAGTCCCAGTACAGTAGAACAGTCCTGTTACAATAGGGGCTACAGTCCCAGTACAGTAGACCAGTCCTGTTACAATAGGGGCTACAGTCCCAGTACAGTAGACCAGTCTGTTACAATAGGAGCTACAGTCCCAGTACAGTACAACAGTCTGTTACAATAGGGGCTACAGTCCCAGTACAGTAGACCAGTCCTGTTACAATAGGAGCTACAGTCCCAGTACAGTACAACAGTCTGTTACAATAGGAGCTACAGTCCCAGTGCAGTAGAACAGTCTGTTACAATAGGAGCTACAGTCCCAGTACAGTACAACAGTCCTGTTACAATAGGAGCTACAGTCCCAGTACAGTAGAACAGTCTGTTACAATAGGAGCTACAGTCCCAGTACAGTAGACCAGTCCTGTGACAATAGGAGCTACAGTCCCAGTACAGTAGACCAGTCTGTTACAATAGGAGCTACAGTCCCAGTACAGTAGACCAGTCCTGTTACAATAGGAGCTACAGTCCCAGTACAGTAGACCAGTCTGTTACAATAGGAGCTACAGTCCCAGTACAGTAGGACAGCCTGTTACAATAGGAGCTACAGTCCCAGTACAGTAGACCAGTCTGTTACACTGGGAGCTACAGTCCCAGTACAGTAGACCAGTCTGTTACAATAGGGGCTACAGTCCCAGTACAGTAGACCAGTCCTGTTACACTGGGAGCTACAGTCCCAGTACAGTAGAACAGTCTGTTACAATAGGAGCTACAGTCCCAGTACAGTAGACCAGTCTGTTACAATAGGAGCTACAGTCCCAGTACAGTAGACCAGTCCTGTTACAATAGGGGCTACAGTCCCAGTACAGTAGACCAGTCTGTTACAATAGGAGCTACAGTCCCAGTACAGTAGACCAGTCCTTTTACAATAGGGGCTCCAGTCCCAGTACAGTAGAACAGTCTGTTACAATAGGAGCTACAGTCCCAGTACAGTAGACCAGTCTGTTACAATAGGAGCTACAGTCCCAGTACAGTAGACCAGTCCTGTTACAATAGGGGCTACAGTCCCAGTACAGTAGAACAGTCTGTTACAATAGGAGCTACAGTCCCAGTACAGTAGACCAGTCTGTTACACTGGGAGCTACAGTCCCAGTACAGTAGACCAGTCTGTTACAATAGGAGCTACAGTCCCAGTACAGTAGACCAGTCTGTTACACTGGGAGCTACAGTCCCAGTACAGTAGACCAGTCTGTTACAATAGGGGCTACAGTCCCAGTACAGTAGACCAGTCCTGTTACACTGGGAGCTACAGTCCCAGTACAGTAGACCAGTCCTGTTACAATAGGGGCTACAGTCCCAGTACAGTAGAACAGTCTGTTACAATAGGAGCTACAGTCCCAGTACAGTAGACCAGTCTGTTACACTGGGAGCTACAGTCCCAGTACAGTAGACCAGTCTGTTACACTGGGAGCTACAGTCCCAGTACAGTAGACCAGTCTGTTACAATAGGAGCTACAGTCCCAGTACAGTAGACCAGTCTGTTACACTGGGAGCTACAGTCCCAGTACAGTAGACCAGTCTGTTACAATAGGAGCTACAGTCCCAGTACAGTAGACCAGTCTGTTACACTGGGAGCTACAGTCCCAGTACAGTAGAACAGTCTGTTACAATAGGAGCTACAGTCCCAGTACAGTAGACCAGTCTGTAACACTGGGAGCTACAGTCCCAGTACAGTAGACCAGTCTGTTACACTGGGAGCTACAGTTCCAGTACAGTAGACCAGTCTGTTACACTGGGAGCTACAGTCCCAGTACAGTAGACCAGTCTGTTACACTGGGAGCTACAGTTCCAGTACAGTAGACCAGTCTGTTACACTGGGAGCTACAGTCCCAGTACAGTAGACCAGTCTGTTACACTGGGAGCTACAGTCCCAGTACAGTAGACCAGTCCTGTTACAATAGGAGCTACAGTCCCAGTACAGTAGACCAGTCTGTTACACTGGGAGCTACAGTCCCAGTACAGTAGACCAGTCCTGTTACACTGGGAGCTACAGTCCCAGTACAGTACAACAGTCCTGTTACAATAGGAGCTACAGTCCCAGTACAGTAGACCAGTCTGTTACACTGGGAGCTACAGTCCCAGTGCAGTAGAACAGTCTGTTACAATAGGAGCTACAGTCCCAGTACAGTAGACCAGTCTGTTACACTGGGAGCTACAGTCCCAGTACAGTAGACCAGTCTGTTACAATAGGAGCTACAGTCCCAGTACAGTAGACCAGTCTGTTACAATAGGAGCTACAGTCCCAGTGCAGTAGACCAGTCCTGTTACAATAGGAGCTACAGTCCCAGTACAGTAGACCAGTCTGTTACAATAGGAGCTACAGTCCCAGTGCAGTAGACCAGTCCTGTTACAATAGGAGCTACAGTCCCAGTACAGTAGACCAGTCTGTTACACTGGGAGCTACAGTCCCAGTACAGTAGACCAGTCTGTTACAATAGGAGCTACAGTCCCAGTGCAGTAGACCAGTCCTGTTACAATAGGAGCTACAGTCCCAGTACAGTAGACCAGTCTGTTACACTGGGAGCTACAGTCCCAGTACAGTAGACCAGTCTGTTACAATAGGAGCTACAGTCCCAGTACAGTAGACCAGTCTGTTACAATAGGAGCTACAGTCCCAGTACAGTAGAACAGTCTGTTACAGTAGGAGCTACAGTCCCAGTGCAGTAGACCAGTCCTGTTACAATAGGAGCTACAGTCCCAGTACAGTAGAACAGTCTGTTACAGTAGGAGCTACAGTCCCAGTGCAGTAGACCAGTCCTGTTACAATAGGAGCTACAGTCCCAGTACAGTAGACCAGTCCTGTTACAATAGGAGCTACAGTCCCAGTACAGTAGACCAGTCTGTTACAATAGGAGCTGCAGTCCCAGTGCAGTAGACCAGTCTGTTACAATAGGGGCTACAGTCCCAGTACAGTAGACCAGTCCTGTTACAATAGGAGCTACAGTCCCAGTACAGTAGACCAGTCTGTTACAATAGGAGCTACAGTCCCAGTACAGTAGACCAGTCTGTTACAATAGGAGGTACAGTCCCAGTGCAGTAGAACAGTCTGTTACAATAGGAGCTACAGTCCCAGTACAGTAGACCAGTCTGTTACACTGGGAGCTACAGTCCCAGTACAGTAGACCAGTCCTGTTACAATAGGAGCTACAGTCCCAGTACAGTAGACCAGTCTGTTACAATAGGAGCTACAGTCCCAGTGCAGTAGAACAGTCTGTTACACTGGGAGCTACAGTCCCAGTACAGTAGACCAGTCCTGTTACAATAGGAGCTACAGTCCCAGTACAGTAGACCAGTCTGTTACAATAGGAGGTACAGTCCCAGTGCAGTAGAACAGTCTGTTACAATAGGAGCTACAGTCCCAGTACAGTAGACCAGTCTGTTACAATAGGGGCTCCAGTCCCAGTACAGTAGACCAGTATGTTACACTGGGAGCTACAGTCCCAGTACAGTAGACCAGTCCTGTTACAATAGGAGCTACAGTCCCAGTACAGTAGACCAGTCTGTTACAATAGGAGCTACAGTCCCAGTACAGTAGACCAGTCTGTTACAATAGGGGCTACAGTCCCAGTACAGTAGACCAGTCTGTTACAATAGGGGCTCCAGTCCCAGTACAGTAGACCAGTCTGTTACAATAGGAGCTACAGTCCCAGTACAGTAGACCAGTCTGTTACAATAGGGGCTCCAGTCCCAGTACAGTAGACCAGTCTGTTACAATAGGGGCTCCAGTCCCAGTACAGTAGAACAGTCTGTTACAATAGGAGCTACAGTCCCAGTACAGTAGACCAGTCTGTTACAATAGGGGCTCCAGTCCCAGTACAGTAGACCAGTCTGTTACAATAGGAGCTACAGTCCCAGTACAGTAGAACAGTCTGTTACACTGGGAGCTACAGTTCCAGTACAGTAGACCAGTCTGTTACAATAGGAGCTACAGTCCCAGTACAGTAGACCAGTCCTGTTACAATAGGAGCTACAGTCCCAGTACAGTAGACCAGTCTGTTACAATAGGGGCTACAGTCCCAGTACAGTAGACCAGTCTGTTACACTGGGAGCTACAGTCCCAGTGCAGTAGACCAGTCTGTTACAATAGGAGCTACAGTCCCAGTACAGTAGACCAGTCTGTTACAATAGGAGCTACAGTCCCAGTACAGTAGACCAGTCCTGTTACACTGGGAGCTACAGTCCCAGTACAGTAGACCAGTCCTGTTACAATAGGAGCTACAGTCCCAGTACAGTAGACCAGTCTGTTACAATAGGAGCTACAGTCCCAGTACAGTAGGACACTCCTGTTACAATAGGAGCTACAGTCCCAGTACAGTAGAACAGTCTGTTACAATAGGGGCTACAGTCCCAGTGCAGTAGGACAGCCTGTTACAATAGGAGCTACAGTCCCAGTACAGTAGACCAGTCCTGTTACAATAGGAGCTACAGTCCCAGTACAGTAGAACAGTCTGTTACAATAGGGGCTACAGTCCCAGTACAGTAGACCAGTCTGTTACACTGGGAGCTACAGTCCCAGTACAGTAGACCAGTCTGTTACAATAGGAGCTACAGTCCCAGTACAGTAGACCAGTCCTGTTACAATAGGAGCTACAGTCCCAGTACAGTAGACCAGTCTGTTACAATAGGAGCTACAGTCCCAGTGCAGTAGACCAGTCTGTTACAATAGGAGCTACAGTCCCAGTACAGTAGAACAGTCTGTTACAATAGGGGCTACAGTCCCAGTACAGTAGACCAGTCCTGTTACAATAGGAGCTACAGTCCCAGTGCAGTAGACCAGTCCTGTTACAATAGGAGCTACAGTCCCAGTACAGTAGAACAGTCTGTTACAATAGGGGCTACAGTCCCAGTACAGTAGACCAGTCCTGTTACAATAGGAGCTACAGTCCCAGTACAGTAGAACAGTCTGTTACAATAGGGGCTACAGTCCCAGTACAGTAGACCAGTCTGTTACACTGGGAGCTACAGTCCCAGTACAGTAGACCAGTCTGTTACAATAGGAGCTACAGTCCCAGTACAGTAGACCAGTCTGTTACAATAGGAGCTACAGTCCCAGTGCAGTAGACCAGTCTGTTACAATAGGAGCTACAGTCCCAGTACAGTAGAATAGTCCTGTTACAATAGGGGCTACAGTCCCAGTACAGTAGAACAGTCTGTTACAATAGGAGCTACAGTCCCAGTACAGTAGACCAGTCTGTTACACTGGGAGCTACAGTCCCAGTACAGTAGACCAGTCTGTTACAATAGGGGCTACAGTCCCAGTGCAGTAGACCAGTCTGTTACAATAGGGGCTACAGTCCCAGTACAGTAGACCGGTCTGTTACAATAGGGGCTACAGTCCCAGTGCAGTAGACCAGTCTGTTACAATAGGGGCTACAGTCCCAGTACAGTAGACCAGTCTGTTACACTGGGAGCTACAGTCCCAGTACAGTAGAACAGTCTGTTACAATAGGGGCTACAGTCCCAGTACAGTAGACCAGTCTGTTACAATAGGAGCTACAGTCCCAGTACAGTAGACCAGTCCTGTTACAATAGGAGCTACAGTCCCAGTGCAGTAGAACAGTCTGTTACAATAGGGGCTACAGTCCCAGTACAGTAGACCAATCCTGTTACAATAGGAGCTACAGTCCCAGTACAGTAGAACAGTCCTGTTACAATAGGAGCTACAGTCCCAGTACAGTAGAACAGTCTGTTACAATAGGGGCTACAGTCCCAGTACAGTAGACCAGTCTGTTACACTGGGAGCTACAGTCCCAGTACAGTAGACCAGTCTGTTACAATAGGAGCTACAGTCCCAGTACAGTAGACCAGTCCTGTTACAATAGGAGCTACAGTCCCAGTACAGTAGACCAGTCTGTTACAATAGGAGCTACAGTCCCAGTGCAGTAGACCAGTCTGTTACAATAGGAGCTACAGTCCCAGTACAGTAGAACAGTCTGTTACAATAGGGGCTACAGTCCCAGTACAGTAGACCAGTCCTGTTACAATAGGAGCTACAGTCCCAGTGCAGTAGACCAGTCCTGTTACAATAGGAGCTACAGTCCCAGTACAGTAGAACAGTCTGTTACAATAGGGGCTACAGTCCCAGTACAGTAGACCAGTCCTGTTACAATAGGAGCTACAGTCCCAGTACAGTAGAACAGTCTGTTACAATAGGGGCTACAGTCCCAGTACAGTAGACCAGTCTGTTACACTGGGAGCTACAGTCCCAGTACAGTAGACCAGTCTGTTACAATAGGAGCTACAGTCCCAGTGCAGTAGACCAGTCTGTTACAATAGGAGCTACAGTCCCAGTACAGTAGAATAGTCCTGTTACAATAGGAGCTACAGTCCCAGTGCAGTAGACCAGTCTGTTACAATAGGAGCTACAGTCCCAGTGCAGTAGACCAGTCCTGTTACAATAGGAGCTACAGTCCCAGTACAGTAGACCAGTCTGTTACACTGGGAGCTACAGTCCCAGTACAGTAGACCAGTCCTGTTACACTGGGAGCTACAGTCCCAGTACAGTAGACCAGTCTGTTACACTGGGAGCTACAGTCCCAGGACTCGGCGGATGCTGAACTCGCGCACGACAGCTGTCTGACCTGCTTCCGGGTCTGCGGGCGCCACGTCACCGCTCGGCCGCCGGGGGCCCCGCCGCTGTATGGCCGCTGTCCGGTCACTGACCACTGAGCACTGAGCACTGAGCACTGAGCACTGACCACTGAGCACTGAGCACTGAGCACTGAGCACTGAGCACTGACCACTGAGCACTGACCACTGAGCACTGACCGACAGCGAGGCCACTGCAAGCACGAGCACTCAAGCGATCCGCGCGGCTTCGGCGAGAAACGATGCGAGGGGCAGAGAAAGACCTGATGACGTCAAGCCCTGCGTCACTTCGCCGCGCGGCGCGCCGTGTTGCGTCACTGCGGGGGCTGTGCCCTCGCGGAGTCTTTATTTACAATTAGGACTGACCGCCTTGTGCGTCCTACAACTGATTTATTCTTGGATGGCGTGGAAATAAAGGATAAGAAGTGTAACAATACTCCTATTAGAAATCTTTGTAAACCCCATCTTATCCCTTCCTGTTTGTCTTTTTGGAATGCAATGTCTGAAAATATAAACTGGAAGTTAGTTTGGACAATTCCTGATAGATTTTGTATTACAAATAAAGTTAAAGAGATATCGTTTAAAATTATTCATAAGTTTTATCCAGTGAAATTAGTATTCTGTAAATTTAAGCATGAGCAGGATGATCTGTGTGTTTTTTGTCGGGCGGAAAAGGAATCTTTGGTTCATTTATTTGTTAGGTGTAGGTTTGTGAAGTTGTTTTGGACGGATTTACAGAGTTTTGTTTGCAGGCACTATTTAAATTCTATTAAAAAATGTGAGAAATAATAAAGCACGGAAAACATATGATATATGTAAAAAATACAATTTAATCATATAACTTACTTATTACCTCTGGCGGTTAACTGTTTATTTTTCTGTTTGTGTTTGTTCTCTTGTACCTAATTTGATCCTCTGATTGTATTTGTATTTGTAAATTCTTTATACATTTAATAAAAAATTCTTTAAAAAAAACGGGAGTCTTTATTTACAATCCGCGGTTTTTATTTTTTATCTATAAATACGAGGGGAGAAGAAAATGTAACCCCCCCCACACACACACACACCGGTCAGACGCTCCTCACAGGCGCTGGGTGGTGTTGCGCGTCGCAGGAAAGAGTTTAAACGCTGAAAGGTCTCTGTAAACCACCTAACCGAGCGCATTTCTTATGTTTTTAATGAATCTGAGTACAGCTGAAATGCATTAGAGAATTATTCCAAGCTCGGAGGAGTGTTTGTTCTGGACTCTGCCGGTATGTCTGTAATTTGGCTAGCATGAGAATAACATAACAACATCATAACCCCCCTGGGCTCGCAACACGCAGCGCAGTATCCCGACAAGGTGGGCTCGAACAGACCGTCCTCTGACTGGGCCGGGCGGCTGCTGACTGCGCTCGGTTCCGGCTGTTTCAGTCTCAGATTCACAAGGTCCAGTGCAGGTCCAGCCGTTCTCTCGGACGTCGCCGCTGCTCGGTGTTTTACAGTGAATGTCTGTAGTTTGTGGTGGCGTGGAGGAGAGTCGTGTACTCAGCTCTCGCAGAAATAAGAGGATCATTAACTGACTTGCTCCTTGCCGACGGGGCAGAATCTCTCGGCCAGCGTTGCTCGGATGTATTGAATATGGTCTTATTTCTACAATACTGTACAGTTTCATCTCGGGTAGCAGGGGAATTCTATTACTGGATGTGGAAGTTTTTACCCTTGACAGAAGAGCGGGTGTGATTGCGCCTGTAACGTCTTCAGGTGTCACAGTTCTTGACAAAATCACGATATTGATCAGCTTCTCGTCTAGCCCTCTCTCACGGGCACGACCGGTCAGAATCAACTTTATGTCACAGAGCGCCTCTCACGATCGGTACACATCCTAGTAACACATCACACGCTAATCGATTAAAAACTTTCCGAATGAGGTGGTTGTCCTTTATCAATAATAATAATAATAATTAATAATTGCTTAGACTTATATAGCGCCTGTCTCGACTCTCCACTCGGAGCTCTTCCAGGTCATGGGGATCCCCTGCACCCCCACCTGGATGATGCGCCAGTCCGCTCACACACAGCAGCGCTCAGGGAGATGATAGTTCCGGTTATCTAAAAGTTTCCAGTATACAGTCACAGTACTCGTTGATGAAAAGCAGAGTTTGTTTATGTCCAAATCCCATCTATATGTATATAATCTATATCTATAATCCCATATATATAATCTATATAATCCCATATGTATATAATCTATATCTATAATCCCATATATATGTGTAACCCAGGTGTAGGAGGATGTCGTGGATGATTGCAGTGGGGATGGAGCTGGGTGCTGCTGGGTGAAAACGTTCTGTTCTACCACATGAGGAGACACCTCTGTGTGACCAGCCCTGAGGCCGAGCCCCCTCCTCCTGCTCCTGGGGCTCCTGTCACCCCCTCCTCCTGCTCCTGTCACCCCCTCCTCCTGCTCCTGCTCCCGTCACCCCCTCCTCCTGCTCCTGTCACCCCCTCCTCCTGCTCCTGGGGCTCCTGTCACCCCTCCTCCTGCTCCTGCTCCTGTCACCCCCTCCTCCTGCTCCTGGGGCTCCTGTCACCCCCTCCTCCTGCTCCTGTCACCCCCTCCTCCTGCTCCTGGGGCTCCTGTCACCCCTCCTCCTGCTCCTGCTCCTGTCACCCCCTCCTCCTGCTCCTGCTCCTGTCACCCCCTCCTCCTGCTCCTGTCACCTGCTCCTGGGGCTCCTGTCACCTCCTCCTCCTGCTCCTGCTCCTGTCACCCCCTCCTCCTCCTGTCACCCCTCCTCCTGCTCCTGCTCCCGTCACCCTCTCCTCTTGCTCCTGGGGCTCCTGTCACCCCCTCCTCCTGCTCCTGGGGCTCCTGTCACCCCCTCCTCCTGCTCCTGCTCCTGTCACCCCCTCCTCCTGCTCCTGGGGCTCCTGTCACTCCTCCTCCTGCTCCTGGGGCTCCTGTCACCCCCTCCTCCTGCTCCTGCTCCTGTCACCCCCTCCTCCTGCTCCTGTCACTCCCTCCTCCTGCTCCTGGGGCTCCTGTCACTCCTCCTCCTGCTCCTGGGGCTCCTGTCACCCCCTCCTCCTGCTCCTGTCACCCCCTCCTCCTGCTCCTGGGGCTCCTGTCACCCCCTCCTCCTGCTCCTGTCACCCCCTCCTCCCTGTTTTCTTCACTATTGTTCTCACATTGAGACTGATACCTCCCACACTGACACACAGTGCACACAATACACACATACACACATTGACACACGCAATACACACACAGTACACACACACACTGACACACATACAGTTTTCTTCAGTATTGTTCTCACATTGAGAGTGATACCTTCCACACTGACACACACACAATACAGAAACTGACACACAATACACACACAATACACACACACACATACTCATTAACACACACAATACACTTAGTGTGTGTCAGTGTGTATTGCGTGTGTGTCAGTGTGTACTGTGTGTGTCAATGAGTGTCAGTTTCTGTGTCAGTGTGGGAGGTATCGCTCTGAATGTGAGAACAATACTGAAGAAATATCTTGCTCTCAGGCCTGTCTGTCCTGAGGAACAGCTCTGTCTGGACGCACAGGACTGTCTCCAGAGAGACCGCTTTCGATATCGCCTCACTCCAGCGGGCCCCAGCGCAGTCAGTCAGAGGTGTGTGTGTGTGTGTGTGTGTGTGTGTGAGTGTGTGTGTGCGGGTGTGTGCGGGTGTGTGTGTGTGCGTGTGTGCGTGGGAGTGTGTGAGTGTGTGTGTGCCTGTGTGTGTGTGTGTACCTGTGCGTGTGTGTGTGTGTGTGTGTGTGTGTGTGTGTGTGTGTGTGTGCGCCTGTGTTTGTGTGTGTGCATGTGTGTGCGTGTGTGTGCGTGTGTGTGCCTGTGTGTGTGTGCGGGTGTGTGCGTGTGTGTGTGTGCCTGTGTGTGTGTGTGCCTGTGTGCGTGTGTGTGCCTGTGTGTGTGTGCGGGTGTGTGCGTGTGTGTGCCTGTGTGTGTGTGTGTGTGTGTGTGTGTGTGTGTGTGTGTGTGTGTGCGCGTGTGTGTGTGTGTGCCTGTGTGTGTGTGTGTGTGTGTGTGTGCGCGTGTGTGTGCGTGTGTGTGCCTGTGTGTGTGCGCTCACCTGGCAGGAATGCAGTCTGGCGCTGCTCAGAGAGGGGCGTGGAAACATGAGTCCTCATGTTATCGCTCTGGAATTTCCTCTCGGCACAGTTGGTGCAGGAGAGCCCAGGGAGAAGCAGCCCCATCCTGGGAACTCGCTCTCGTCCCCGGAACAAAGCCAGGAGCCGGCCCTGCTCCTGGAGTCCCAGCCGGATTGCTCGTCTGGTTGATCCAGAAATTCCAGGGGCGTCTTGAAGACTGGAAACACACCTGACTGCAAGACTGGAAACACACCTGACTGAGAGACTGTCAGTCCAGCTGCCCACCGGCTTTGCTGCCAGCTGCTGGGGGTCCCTTGCTGACCATACGCCCAGGCCAGGAGACCAGCTGTCCTGCGGTCACTCGCTGACCACACACCCAGGCCAGGAGACCAGCTGTCCTGCAGTCACTCGCTGACCACACTCACAGGCCAGGAGACCAGCTGTCCTGCGGTCACTCGCTGACCACACGCCCAGGCCAGGTGACCAGCTGTCCTGCGGTCACTCGCTGACCACACACCCGGGCCAGGAGATCAGCTGTCCTGCGGTTACTCGCTGACCACACACCCGGGCCAGGAGATCAGCTGTCCCTTGAGATACTGAGAGTCCCTGTCGGACGCAGGCTGAGGGAGAGGAGAGACTACAGCAGCAGGGAGGAGAGAGGGAGAGCAGAGCCCTTCAGCTCGGACTAGCTGTGTGACAGCTGTGATTCAGGAGGTAGGCAAGAATGTGTGAATATTTCTGCTTCGACTGGCGGAGAATTTCTTGTGTATGATCTGTCTAAGTGCTGTCATAGCATGTGTACCTGTGTGCTTGATCTGGACAAGTGCGACTATGTTGTGTCTGTGAGTATGCTGTGTTGTGTCTGTGGCAGTGGGTTGTGTCTGTGTGAGGGTGTTGTGTTGTGTCTGTGACAGTGGGTTGTTTCTGGTTGAGGGTGTTGTTTCTGTGAGTATGTTGTGTTGTGTCTGTGTGAGGGTGTTGTGTCTGTGAGACAGCGCATTTCTCTTACTGTTGATACAAGACTGGTTTGTACTGTACTGGGACTGTAGCTCCTACTGTATTGTAACAGACTGTTCTACTGTACTGGGACTGTAGCTCCTATTGTAACAGGACTATTCTACTGTACTGGGACTGTAGCTCCTATTGTAACAGGACTGGTCTACTGTACTGGGACTGTAGCCCCTATTGTAACAGGACTATTCTACTGTACTGGGACTGTAGCTCCTATTGTAACAGGACTGTTCTACTGTACTGGGACTGTAGCTCCTGCTGTAACAGGACTGTCCTACTGTACTGGGATTGTAGCTCCTATTGTAACAGGACTGGTCGACTGTACTGGGACTGTAGCTCCTATTGTAACAGGACTATTCTACTGTACTGGGACTGTAGCTCCTATTGTCACAGACTGTTCTACTGTACTGGGACTGTAGCTCCTGCTGTAACAGGACTGTCCTACTGTACTGGGACTGTAGCTCCTATTGTAACAGACTGGTCTACTGTACTGGGACTGTAGCTCCTATTGTAACGGGACTGGTCTACTGTACTGGGACTGCAGCCCCTATTGTAACAGACTGTTCTACTGTACTGGGACTGTAGCTCCTGCTGTAACAGGACTGTCCTACTGTACTGGGACTGTAGCTCCTATTGTAACAGACTGGTCTACTGTACTGGGACTGTAGCTCCTATTGTAACGGGACTGGTCTACTGTACTGGGACTGCAGCCCCTATTGTAACAGACTGTCCTACTGTACTGGGACTGTATCTCCTATTGTAACAGACTGTTCTACTGTACTGAGACTGTAGCTCCTGCTGTAACAGGACTGGTCTAATGTACTGGGACTGTAGCTCCTATTGTAACAGACTGGTGTACTGTACTGGGACTGTAGCTTCTATTGTAACAGACTGGTGTACTGTACTGGGACTGTAGCTCCTATTGTAACAGGAAGTAGATCCGGTCCTGTCATTACGAGCTCAGAGCTCACGGTGGCTGTCTGTGTCCACAGGCACCATGGCACCAGCTGTGCCCAACGGAAAGGCTGCTGATGAGGAGATGGTTCCACTGGACGCGGTTCCAGGCGCGACTGGGGAACCCCATGTGTCGTCCAGGGGCGTGTCCTCCCACGCTGTGAAGGACTACCGGGCTCTGGCCATCGCCAGCATCATCTGCGGGCTCTCCTGCCTGGGCGTGCTGGCGCTCATCAGCTCTGTCAAGGTGAGTCCCTGCTCCTGTCCCCAATGGGCTCTGTCCAGGAGAGGCCAGTGAGGTTACCCATCAGCCTCTGCCCCTGTCTCTGTCCCTGATGGGCTCTGTCCAGGAGAGGCCAGTGAGGTTACCCATCAGCCCCTGCTCCTGTCCCCGATGGGCTCTGTCCAGGAGAGGCCAGTGAGGTTACCCATCAGCCCCTGCTCCTGTCCCCGATGGGCTCTGTCCAGGAGAGGCCAGTGAGGTTACCCATCAGCCCCTGCTCCTGTCCCCGATGGGCTCTGTCCAGGAGAGGCCAGTGAGGTTACCCATCAGCCCCTGCTCCTGTCCCCGATGGGCTCTGTCCAGGAGAGGCCAGTGAGGTTACCCATCAGCCCCTGCTCCTGTCCCTGATGGGCTCTGTCCAGGAGAGGACAGTGAGGTTACCCATCAGCCCCTGCTCCTGTCCCCGATGGGCTCTGTCCAGGAGAGGCCAGTGAGGTTACCCATCAGCCCCTGCTCCTGCTCCTGTCCCTGATGGGCTCTGTCCAGGAGAGGCCAGTGAGGTTACCCATCAGCCCCTGCTCCTGTCCCTGTCCCTGATGGGCTCTGTCCAGGAGAGGCCAGTGAGGTTACCCATCAGCCCCTGCTCCTGCTCCTGTCCCCGATGGGCTCTGTCCAGGAGAGGCCAGTGAGGTTACCCATCAGCCCCTGCTCCTGTCCCTGATGGGCTCTGTCCAGGAGAGGACAGTGAGGTTACCCATCAGCCCCTGCTCCTGTCCCCGATGGTCTCTGTCCAGGAGAGGCCAGTGAGGTTACCCATCAGCCCCTGCTCCTGCTCCTGTCCCTGATGGGCTCTGTCCAGGAGAGGCCAGTGAGGTTACCCATCAGCCCCTGCTCCTGTCCCTGTCCCTGATGGGCTCTGTCCAGGAGAGGCCAGTGAGGTTACCCACGACCTTGACCCCTGACCCCGCCCTGTGTCCCTGTCCGCTCCAGGTGCGCGAGAGGAGGGAGAGGGATCCTGAGAGCGCGCAGGTCCACTCCCGGCGCGCGCGGAACTACAGCGCCGCCGCCCTGGCCGCGCTGGTGGGCCTGATCGCCCTGGTGCTGGTGCTCATGGCTCTGGTGTCGTACCTGCTGACTCTCGTCAACTGAGGGCCGAGCGGTGGGGGAGCGAGGGGACAGAGCCGGACAGCTCCTCGGAGCTTGGAAACACTGCGCCTGGAGGAGACGGGGAGGTGCCTGAGGCCCACGCCGAGCTGACCAGCTCCAACAGAATTCTACTGCAGCGTTTGGGATCTGCCCAAGGATCCTCTCCTGCTCCTGCGGCTGGAACGCCTGAAGCCCGACACGCTGGGAGAAGGCACCCCGGCTCTCCTTAAGGACAGAGCGAGACACCGCAGACCTCAGGCCCTCAGGCCCCTCAGCCCGTCAGGCGTGGACACCAGGACGCTGGAGGAGGGCAGACTTGTGGGATAGCAGGGCCTGACCTTGGTCTGTCTGTCCTCTGGCCCCCTCGTGAGCCCCTGGATGGACCTGCTGTACACGAGTATCAGTGATCGGTGACATGATCCCCTGTGCTCGGCCTTGGCAGTGGAGCCCTCAGCCTGTGTCTCTGCCCCAGGAGGGGGGGCGGGGCGCCCAGGAGGGGAGAGACGTCTCTGCGCCAGGAGGGGGGAGACGTCTCTGTCCCAGGAGAGGGGCAGGCTGCCGACAGAAGGACATGGTCTCAGACTGCAGGACGGCCCGGCGTGTACTTTTAGTATTTCTAAACTACCCCTCTGCCAAATTACACACAACCCCCCTCTGTGACTCAGCTCCCGTTCGAGTGACATCAGACTCCCTGAAGCTGAACAGAGACACAGCTCCTGGGCTCGAAGGGTCTCACAGCCTGGGGGTCCCCTCCCGTCTCTCCGGGCCGACTCGGACCTCGTCCTGCCCCCTCAGGAACGAGGCGGTTTCTCTCCGTGTCGAAGCTCCACACCCCCGGACGTCTCCGAGCTCCTCTGCTCCGCGGCCCAGGACTCGATCACGTCCGGAAAAGGGACGCAGGCCGCAGCCGATCCGTAAATAACGCCGGCTCGTTTACCTTCCCGATGTACAGTGTCCTTGGGTTTATAATAAAAGGGGTTCTTCTTCTTCTTCTTGTTGCTGCTGCTGCGGACGTTGCTGGTGTTTGGGGGAGGGAGGGGTCGTGTCGGGGCCGTGGGAGACGTCCCCCCGACAGGGACAGGGACAGGCCAGCCTCGCTCCCCAGTCCCCACTCCCACACAGTGATGCTGGGAACCAGGAAAGACCCAGGAGGGAGAGGAGCCACTGGCCCTGGGGGCACCCCAACACCCCGAACCGACACACACCAGCCCCGTACCCCAACACACACCAGCCCCGTACCCCAACACCCCGAACCGACACACACCAGCCCCGTACCCCAACACCCCGAACCGACACACACCAGTCCGTACCCCAACACCCTGTACCGACACACACCAGCCCCGTACCCCAACACCCTGTACCGACACACACCAGCCCCGTACCCCAACACCCTGTACCGACACACACCAGCCGAGGGGTGTCTCTGTGCCTCAGTGTTGGGACAGACAGAAGCACTGACACAGGTCTCACACGCTGTGTGACCAAGTCTTTATTCAAACATCAGGTAAAAAAGTGAAAAAAAATCACAGCAAGAGCACAGAGTCTTGGACGGAGGTGTCCCTCGGGCGCAGAGTCCTGGACGGAGGTGTCCCTCGGGCGCAGAGTCCTGGAGGGACGTGTCCCTCGGGCGCAGAGTCCTGGAGGGACGTGTCTCTCGGGTGCAGGAGCACAGAGTCCTGAAGGGACATGTCCCTCGAGCACAGGAGCACAGAGTCCTGAAGGGACATGTCCCTCGAGCGCAGGAGCACAGAGTCCTGAAGGGACGTGTCCCTCGAGTGCAGAGTCACTCCCCCAAGGCGCCCCAGCTGTTGGTCTGCTTGCAGGGAGAGTTTCTGCAGCGCTGAGGACTCCTGAAGGGTGGCTGTCCACTTCCTGGGTCAGGGGTCAGGGGTCAGAGGGCGCCCCTGACTCCTCCAGGGCGATCCAGGCCTCCAGCTGGTCCAGCTTAGCGGACAGCAGCGAGTCCAGCTCCGGCAGCGAGGGCGAGAGCGGGCTCCTTCCTGCGCGACGCGTCCGGGCCGCCCCCGCCCGCCTGCAGCTTCCCAGCAGCCTCCTGGGCTTCCGCGCCACGCCCGCCTCCGGGAAGTCCAGCGCGCGCCTGATCCGCCGCGGGCCGATCAGGGAGAGCGCCCCGTCCCGCCCACTGACCGGCACCTCGAAGATGGTCTCCAGCCGGCTGAGGAGAGCAGAGGGGAGTCAGGAGACAGGAGAGAGAGGGAGGGGAGACGGGAGACGGGAGAGAGCGAGGGAGACATGCTCCATCTGTCTACAGTACATGTCAATGTTTTATAATATGTCTCTGTTGTAAATGTCTGTAATATGTCTGTAGATTTTATTTTACTTTTATTTTTTGTTTTGTTCCATGTGAATTTTATTATTTTTATCTGCTTTGGCAACACTGATTGTACCCATCGGTCATGCTAATAAAGCACCTGGAACTGAACTGAGACAGAGAGGGAGACAGGAGAGAGGGGAGAGAGAGAGACAGGAGAGAGGGGAGAGAGAGACAGGAGGCAGGAGAGAGAGGGAGACAGGGAGACAGCAGACAGGGAGGCAGGAGAGAGAGGGAGGCAGTGAGACAGCAGAGAGGGAGACAGGAGAGAAGGAGACAGGAGAGAGGAGAGAGAGAGAGACAGGAGAGACAGGAGAGAAGGAGAGAAGGAGAGAAGGAGAGAAGGAGAGAGGAGAGAGGAGAGAGGAGAGAGAGACAGGAGACAGGAGACAGGAGAGAGGGAGACAGGAGAGAGGAGAGAGAGAGAGACAGGAGGCAGGAGAGAGAGGGAGACAGGGAGACAGCAGAGACAGGGAGACAGGAGAGAGAGGGAGACAGTGAGACAGCAGAAACAGGGTCAGACTCGCCCCTCAGGAGGCAGGAGAGGGAGACAGGAGAGACAGGGTCAGACTCACCCCTCAGGAGGCAGGAGAGAGAGGGAGACAGGAGAGACAGGGTCAGACTCACCCCTCAGGAGGCAGGAGAGAGAGGGAGACAGGAGAGACAGGGAGACAGGAGAGAGACAGGAGGCAGGAGAGAGAGGGAGACAGTGAGACAGCAGAGACAGGGTCAGACTCACCCCTCAGGAGGCAGGAGAGGGAGACAGGAGAGACAGGGTCAGACTCACCCCTCAGGAGGCAGGAGAGAGAGGGAGACAGGAGAGACAGGGTCAGACTCACCCCTCAGGAGGCAGGAGAGAGAGGGAGACAGGAGAGAGAGGGAGACAGGAGAGAGAGACAGGAGGCAGGAGGGAGAGGGAGACAGTGAGACAGCAGAGACAGGGTCAGACTCACCCCTCAGGAGGCAGGAGAGAGAGGGAGACAGGAGAGACAGGGAGACAGGAGAGAGACAGGAGGCAGGAGAGAGAGGGAGACAGGAGAGACAGGGAGACAGGGTCAGACTCACCCCTCAGGAGGCAGGAGAGAGAGGGAGACAGGAGAGACAGGGAGACAGGAGAGAGAGACAGGAGGCAGGAGAGACAGTGAGACAGCAGAGACAGGGTCAGACTCACCCCTCAGGAGGCTGGCGGAAGTTCTTGTTGGTGTAAATCTCTTCCAGACTAAACTGCTTCTTCTTCAGCCTGAAGGCACAGTAAACAGACTGTAAACACCCCCCACACACACAACAGCAACTACACACAGCACCAACTACACACACCCCCACATACACAACACCAACTATACACACAGCACACACAGCACCAACTACACACACCAATTATACCCCCCAAAACACACACAACACCAACTACACAACCCCCCCACACACACAGCACCAACTACACACAACACCAATTATACCCCCCCCACACACACACCAACTACACAACCTCCCCCACACAAAACACCAAATACACACACAACACCAACTACACCCCCCACACAAACACAACACCAACTACACACACAACACTAACTAAACCCCCCACAAACACAACACCAACTACACACACCACCAAATACACACCAATTACACCTCACCACACACACCCCACACAAACACAACACCAACTACACACACAATACCAACTACACACCCCCCCACACACAAACACAACACCAACTACACCCCCCCCACACACACAACACCAACTACACACACAACACCAACTAAACCCACACATACACACCCCCTACACAAACACAACACCAACTACACCCCCCACACACAAACACAACACCAACTACACACACAATACCAACTAAACCCCCCCCACACACACACCAACTACACCCCCCACACACACAAACACAACACCAACTAGACCCCCCCACACCCACAACACCAACTACACACCCACCCACCCACACACCCACTACACACCTACCCACACACACCCACAACACCAACTACACACACAAAACCAACTACACCCCCCGCAGCAACTACCAAAAACACACTACACACACACAGTGCCAACTGGCTACACACACTATACAAACTCCTCTCATACACACTGGGACACAATCCTCTCTCTCAAACACACACAAGAACACACTCCCCTCGCTCACACACACAGGGACACATGCTCCTCTCGTAAACACACACACACGGGGACACACGCTCCTCTCGCACACACACACACGGGGACACACGCTCCTCTCGCACACAGACACGGGGGGGACACTCCTCACACACACACACACGGGGACACACGCTCCTCTCGCGCACACACACGGGGACGCGCTCCTCTCGCGCACACACACGGGGACGCGCTCCTCTCGCGCACACACACGGGGACGCGCGCTCCTCTCGCACACACACGGGGGGGACACTCCTCTCGCACACACACACGGGGGGACACTCCTCTCGCACACACACACGGGGGGACACTCCTCTCGCACACACACACACGGGGGGACACTCCTCTCGCACACACACACGGGGACACACTCCTCTTGCACACACACACGGGGACACACTCCTCTCGCACACACACACGGGGACACACTCCTCTCGCACACACACGGGGGGGACACGCCTCTCGCACACACACGGGGGGACACGCCTCTCGCACACACACGGGGGCACGCTCCTCTCGCGCACACACGGGGACACACGCCTCTCGCGCACACACGGGGACACACGCCTCTCGCGCACACACACGGGGGGGACACTCCTCTCGCACACACACGGGGACACACGCCTCTCGCGCACACACACACGGGGACACACGCCTCTCGCGCACACACATGGGGGGACACTCCTCTCGCACACACACGGGGACACACACCTCTCGCACACACACACGGGGACACACACCTCTCGCACACACACACGGGGAGGACACTCCTCTCGCACACACACACGGGAGGACTCGCCTCTCGCACACACACACGGGGGGGACACTCCTCTCGCGCACACACACGGGGACACGCTCCTCTCGCGCACACACAGGGACACACGCCTCTCGCGCACACACACGGGGGGGACACTCCTCTCGCGCACACACACGGGGGCACGCTCCTCTCGCGCACACACGGGGACACACGCCTCTCGCGCACACACGGGGACACACGCCTCTCGCGCACACACACGGGGGGGACACTCCTCTCGCACACACACGGGGACACACGCCTCTCGCGCACACACACACGGGGACACACGCCTCTCGCGCACACACATGGGGGGACACTCCTCTCGCACACACACGGGGGGACACTCCTCTCGCACACACACACGGGGACACACTCCTCTTGCACACACACACGGGGACACACTCCTCTCGCACACACACACGGGGACACACGCCTCTCGCACACACACGGGGGGACACGCCTCTCGCACACACACACGGGAGGACTCGCCTCTCGCACACACACACGGGGGGGACACTCCTCTCGCGCACACACACGGGGACACGCTCCTCTCGCGCACACACAGGGACACACGCCTCTCGCGCACACACACGGGGGGGACACTCCTCTCGCACACACACATGGGGGGACACTCCTCTCGCACACACACATGGGGGGACACTCCTCTCGCACACACACACGGGGGGGACACTCCTCTCGCACGCACACATGGGGACACACTCCTCTCGCACACACACGGGGGGGACACGCCTCTCGCACACACACGGGGGGACACGCCTCTCGCACACACACGGGGGGACACGCCTCTCGCACACACACACGGGAGGACTCGCCTCTCGCACACACACACGGGGGGGACACTCCTCTCGCGCACACACACGGGGACACGCTCCTCTCGCGCACACACGGGGGGGACACTCCTCTCGCACACACACACGGGGGGGACACTCCTCTCGCACGCACACACGGGGGGGACACTCCTCTTACACGCACACACGGGGGGGACACTCCTCTCGCACACACACGGGGGGGACACTCCTCTCGCACACACACACGAGGGGAACACTCCTCTCGCACACACACGGGGAGGACACTCCTCTCGCACACACACGGGGAGGACACTCCTCTCGCACACACACACGGGGAGGACACTCCTCTCGCACACACACACGGGGGGGACACTCCTCTCGCACACACACGGGGGGGACACTCCTCTCGCACACACACACGGGGAGGACACTCCTCTCGCACACACACGGGGGGGACACTCCTCTCGCACACACACACGGGGGGGACACTCCTCTCGCACACACACACGGGGAGGACACTCCTCTCGCACACACACGGGGGGGACACACAGACACACACCTGACAGGTCTGGGCAGGCCCATTGGCGTGAGGTTGGCAGGAGGTTTGGGCAGGGTTCTGCGGATGCGGAAACGTGACACCATCCCCCTCGTGCCTGGCTGGAGACAGTCACCCTGCACCCAGAGAGCATCCTGAACACACTGAACACACTGAACACACTGCGCTGTTCACGACACTGCAGGGGAGTATGTCACAGTGCACTGTACTGAACACACTGCGCTGTTCATGACACTGCAGGGGAGTATGTCACAGTGCACTGTACTGAACACACTGCGCTGTTCATGACACTGCAGGGGACACTGCCCTGTACTGAGTTATACTGTACTGTAACAGGGGACACTGCCCTACACTGAGTTATACTGTACTGTAACAGGTGACACTGCTCTGTACTGAGTTATACTGTACTGTAACAGGTGGCACTCCCCTACACTGAGTTATACTGTACTGTAACAGGGGACACTGCTCTGTACTGAGTTATACTGTACTGTAACAGGTGACACTGCCCTACACTGAGTTATACTGTACTGTAACAGGTGGCACTCCCCTACACTGAGTTATACTGTACTGTAACAGGTGACACTGCCCTGTACTGAGTTATACTGTACTGTAACACGTGGCACTCCCCTACACTGAGTTATACTGTACTGTAACAGGGGACACTGCCCTACACTGAGTTATACTGTACTGTAACAGGTGGCACTCCCCTACACTGAGTTATACTGTACTGTAACAGGTGACACTGCTCTGTACTGAGTTATACTGTACTGTAACAGGTGACACTGCCCTGTACTGAGTTATACTGTACTGTAACACGTGGCACTCCCCTACACTGAGTTATACTGTACTGTAACAGGTGACACTGCCCTGTACTGAGTTATACTGTACTGTAACAGGTGACACTGCCCTGTACTGAGTTATACTGTACTGTAACACGTGGCACTCCCCTACACTGAGTTATACTGTACTGTAACAGGTGACACTGCCCTGTACTGAGTTATACTGTACTGTAACAGGTGGCACTCCCCTACACTGAGTTATACTGTACTGTAACAGGTGACACTGCCCTACACTGAGTTATACTGTACTGTAACAGGTGACACTGCTCTGTACTGAGTTATACTGTACTGTAACAGGTGACACTGCCCTACACTGAGTTATACTGTACTGTAACAGGTGACACTGCCCTACACTGAGTTATACTGTACTGTAACAGGTGACACTGCCCTGTACTGAGTTATACTGTACTGTAACAGGTGACACTGCCCTGTACTGAGTTATACTGTACTGTAACAGGTGACACTGCCCTGTACTGAGTTATACTGTACTGTAACAGGTGACACTGCCCTACACTGAGTTATACTGTACTGTAACAGGTGACACTCCCCTACACTGAGTTATACTGTACTGTAACAGGTGACACTGCTCTGTACTGAGTTATACTGTACTGTAACACGTGGCACTCCCCTACACTGAGTTATACTGTACTGTAACAGGGGACACTGCCCTGTACTGAGTTATACTGTACTGTAACAGGTGACACTCCCCTACACTGAGTTATACTGTACTGTAACAGGGGACACTGCTCTGTACTGAGTTATACTGTACTGTAACAGGTGACACTGCTCTGTACTGAGTTATACTGTACTGTAACAGGTGACACTGCCCTGTACTGAGTTATACTGTACTGTAACACGTGGCACTCCCCTACACTGAGTTATACTGTACTGTAACAGGTGACACTGCTCTGTACTGAGTTATACTGTACTGTAACACGTGGCACTCCCCTACACTGAGTTATACTGTACTGTAACAGGTGACACTGCTCTGTACTGAGTTATACTGTACTGTAACACGTGGCACTCCCCTACACTGAGTTATACTGTACTGTAACACGTGGCACTCCCCTACACTGAGTTATACTGTACTGTAACAGGTGACACTGCTCTGTACTGAGTTATACTGTACTGTAACAGGTGACACTGCCCTACACTGAGTTATACTGTACTGTTACAGGTGACACTGCCCTGTACTGAGTTATACTGTACTGTAACAGGTGGCACTCCCCTACACTGAGTTATACTGTACTGTAACAGGTGACACTGCTCTGTACTGAGTTATACTGTACTGTAACAGGTGACACTGCCCTGTACTGAGTTATACTGTACTGTAACACGTGGCACTCCCCTACACTGAGTTATACTGTACTGTAACAGGTGACACTGCTCTGTACTGAGTTATACTGTACTGTAACACGTGGCACTCCCCTACACTGAGTTATACTGTACTGTAACAGGTGACACTGCTCTGTACTGAGTTATACTGTACTGTAACAGGTGACACTGCCCTACACTGAGTTATACTGTACTGTAACAGGTGACACTGCTCTGTACTGAGTTATACTGTACTGTAACAGGTGACACTGCCCTGTACTGAATTATACTGTACTGTAACAGGTGGCACTCCCCTACACTGAGTTATACTGTACTGTAACAGGGGACACTGCCCTGTACTGAGTTATACTGTACTGTAACAGGTGACACTGCCCTACACTGAGTTATACTGTACTGTAACAGGTGACACTGCCCTACACTGAGTTATACTCTATTTTAATATGTGATACATATTTCTATTTTAATAGGAGATACTGCCCAACATGAATAGTTTATAGTGCTCTCTCCTGTGTAAAATGGGATTGTAGTTTACCTTGATCACAGAGTCAGACAGTAGCCTCTCGTCTCTGGTCTCTGTGACTTCGAGCTCTAGAGAGAAATCCCCTCCGTCTTCTTGTAGGGTCACGACCCCTGACCTCTCACCCCCAGCCTGCTCCGCAGGTCCCTGCCTGGACACGAGGCACACAGACAGGAGGTGCTGAGACACAAGCGCTCTCAGAGGGGAGACAGGAATCAAGCAGCAGTCTGTGCAGATGAGTCAAGCTATACACCGACACACACACACCGTCACACGCACACACACGCCGGGACACACCGCTACACATCGACACACGCACATGCACACCGACGCACCGACGCACACGCCGCTACACACTGTCACACACACACTCACACGCACACGCACACCGGGACACACCGCTACACACACACTCACACGCACACTCACACCGGGACACACCGCTACACACTGTCACACACACACTCACACGCACACGCACACCGGGACACACCGCTACACACACACTCACACGCACACTCACACCGGGATACACCGCTACACACTGTCACACACACACTCACACGCACACCGGGACACACCGCTACACACACACTCACACGCACACTCACACCGGGACACACCGCTACACACTGTCACACACACACACGCCGGGACACACCACTACACGCTGTCACACACACATACACACCGGGACACACCGCTACACACCGACACACTCACGCCGGGACACACCTTCACACGCACACGCACACGCCGGGTCACACCGCTACACACCCACGCACAAGCACACACACACGCCGGGACACACTGCTACACATACACGCACACACACAAACACACACACACACGCCGGGACACACCGCTACACGTCGACACACGCACGCGCACACACGCCGGGACACGCCGGGACACGCCGGGACACGCCGCTACAGTGGGGAAGGGAGAGACACACACACACAGTGGGGCAGGGTTAGGGTTAGGGTTACCTGTAGCAGGAGGGGGTCTCAGGGGAGCAGCTGGGTCCAGCCGGGACACAGGCAGAGGATCCTGGGACCAGGAAGCCCGGGGCAGGGGAGGAGCAGGAAGTGAGGTCACCCCTGGCCCCGCCCCGCTCCTGGTCGCCATGGCGTCGAGACAGGAAGGCCAGTGGGCTGGACAGGAAGCAGGTGGCCTGGGCGGACAGACTGGAGGAGGAGGGGGAGGAGGGGGAGCAGCAGGAGGAAGGGCAGGCCTGGCGCGTAGGGGCGCAGCAGGGCCGGGGGTGCACTTCCTTGCGCAGACACAGGGGGGCGATCTCCCTCGCCACCTCCAGGCTGCACACAGTGTGGCGCCGCGGCCGCCTGGCAGGGGAGGGGCGGGGCAGGGGGGCGGGGCAGGAGGGGGCCGGGGGGCCGGGGGGCGCGCGGATCTCGGGGCAGGAGAAGCTGCGCAGCAGCCGGGGGGCGTGGGGGGGGCGCCCCGGGGGGTCCGCCGGGGGCGCCGGTGGGGTCCCCGCTGCCCTACCCCTCCTCCTCCGCCTGCCCGGGGGCCTCCCCCTGCGGCCCGCAGAGAAGGGGGACGCCGTCCCACCATCCCCGGGTGGCAGCTGGACGCGGGGCCCCAGCTCCACCACCGCCCTCCGCAGCAGGGGGGCTGTCTCAGGGGCCACACGGGGGGGGGCGGGCGCCCCATCCCCCGGGAGCCGCAGGGTGCCGTGGCCCCGGCCCGGGGCCCCCCGCCCCCTTTTCGGAGCCGGGCTGCCGGAGCCGGAGGGGCCCGGGGCCGAGCGGACCCCCCTGTCGGGCGGGCGGCGGACAGCAGGCGGCCCGCGGCCGGACCCCAGCCGGGGGCTGGACCGCGCCCCCGGGAGTCCGCCCCCCGCCCCCCAGGAGGCGGGCAGTGGCTGCCGGGAGATCCTGACCACAGCCGCCTTCAAGGCCAGCGAGCCCCACAGTGCCCCCCCCGGGGAGAGGGAGGCTGTCCTGCGCCCGGCGCCCGCCGTCGGGACCTCCCTCGTCGTCTGCTCCGACACCCCCCAGCTGGCCCTGCGGCCTGATGCCCGTGTGGGTGTCCGCCCCTCGACCCCGCCCTCCGAGCGCTGGCCCTGCCCCTTGACCCCGCCCTCCTTGTGTTGGCCCCGCCCCTCGACCCCGCCCCCTGAGGGCCGGTCCCGCCCCTCGACCCCGCCCTCCTTGTGTTGGCCCTGCCCCTCGACCCCGCCCTCCTCGCTCGCCCGCCAGGCGTGGCCATCCGGCCCCGGGACGCTCTCCTGGGGGGCCGGGGGGGTCCCGGGCGGAGCAGACCGCCCCGCTCCCCCGCCCTCCTCTCCGGTGCCCCCCGCAGGCGACGTGTCCGCGCCCTCCTGCGCACTGAGCCCCTCCCGCCGCGCAGCGGGGGGCGTCTCGGGGGGGGTCCTGAAGACCTGCTCCCCCACGGACTCGGGGGTGGCGGGCGTGCCCAGGGGGCGGCAGAGGGCGGGGGCGGGGGGCGGCGACAGCGTGGGGCTCGTCCGCTCTCCGGCACCCGGCGCGGGGAGCCCGTCCAGCTGCAGCCGGATCCGCGCGCGGGGGCCGGGGGTCCCCTGGGGGCCCCCCAGAAGCGCCTCGCTGTGCTTCAGCAGCCGCACGGGAGACATGACGATCTCGGTGAAACTGGCCACCTTGGACCTGAGGGACTGGAAGAAGCTCCGCAGGGCGGCCGGGGGCGGGCTGTCAGGGTCACGGCCGCCAATCAGAGCTGCGGGGAAGAGGAAAGGGGGAGGGGTTTAACTAGGAGGGCGGGACGGCAGGGGCAGGAGGGTTAAAGGTCACCACTGCCACAGCAGTGTCGCAGGCCTGCGGCAGACCAACGCGAACTGATGAGCAGAACTGTTCAACTAAATCTCTGGCTTAGCTCTGTACCTGACCTGGGAAGTTCAGGGCTCGAGAAAGACAATCAGATCAGACTGATCCAGTACAAAACACACCTGGAGTACAGACTACCTGTATACACACACACACACACACACACACACACACACACCTGGAGTACAGACTCACTGTATAGAGACAGACACACACCTGGAGTACAGACTCACTGTATAGACACACACACACACCTGGAGTACAGACACACTGCAGAGACACACAAACACACACACCTGGAGTACAGACTCACTGTATAGACACACAAACACACACACCTGGAGTACAGATTCACTGTAGAGACACACAAACACACCTGGAGTACAGACTCACTGTATAGACACACACACACACCTGGAGTACAGACACACTGCAGAGACACACACACACACCTGGAGTACAGACACACTGCAGAGACACACAAACACACACACCTGGAGTACAGACACACTGCAGAGACACACAAACACACACACCTGGAGTACAGACTCACTGTAGAGACACACACACCTGGAGTGCAGACTCACTGTAAAGACACACAAACACACACACCTGGAGTACAGACTCACTGTATAGACACACAAACACACACACCTGGAGTACAGACTCACTGTATAGACACACACACACACCTGGAGTACAGACACACTGCAGAGACACACAAACACACACACCTGGAGTACAGACACACTGCAGAGACACACAAACACACACCTGGAGTACAGACTCACTGTAGAGACACACACACCTGGAGTGCAGACTCACTGTAAAGACACACAAACACACACACCTGGAGTACAGACTCACTGTAGAGACACACAAACACACACACCTGGAGTACAGACTCACTGTAGAGACACACAAACACACACACCTGGAGTACAGACTCACTGTATAGACACACAAACACACACACCTGGAGTACAGACACACAAACACACACACCTGGAGTACAGACTCACTGTAGAGGCACACACACACACCTGGAGTACAGACTCACTGTATAGACACACACACACACACCTGGAGTACAGACTCACTGTATAGACACACACACACACCTGGAGTACAGACTCACTGTAGAGACACACACACACACCTGGAGTACAGACACACAAACACACACACCTGGAGTACAGACTCACTGTATAGACACACACACACCTGGAGTACAGACTCACTGTATAGACACACACACACACCTGGAGTACAGACTCACTGTATAGACACACACACCTGGAGTACAGACTCACTGTATAGACACACACACACACCTGGAGTACAGACTCACTGTATAGACACACACACCTGGAGTACAGACTCACTGTATAGACACACACACCTGGAGTATAGACACACACACTCAATTGGAGTACAGACTCACTGTATAGACACACACACACACCTGGAGCAAAGACTCACTGTATAGACACACACACACACCTGGAGTACAGACTCACTGTATAGACACACACACCTGGAGTACAGACTCACTGTATAGACACACACACACCTGGAGTACAGACTCACTGTAGAGACACAACCCACTGTACTAGTATTTGTTATCTTACCTGGACACAGATCGGATTGGCCATCGGACTGGAGCTCCAGTTTTAATTCTGATTGGCTATTCTCCAGGTCTGGGTGCTCAAGCCCCTCCCCCCGTCTCAGAACGCTATCTGATTGGTGGGAGCGGGCTGTGCGTTTGTGCCTGCCCCTGGCTCCTCTGTGCCTGTGAATGAGATCATCACACACACGGTCAAGGGTCTCTTTCGCCTCCCTCGGGACCCTGTGAAACAGAGACAGCGACCCACCTGAGACCAGCAGCCACGGTGTCCGTCACACCACGCCTGGACACGCCGGCCGGCCTCTTCTCCTGAAAGTAAGACAGAGTCCTGATACACACCCCCACACAGTCCAGCAGAACCACACCCCCATCCCCCTCACTGTCCGAATTCACCCACCCCACTGGAGACACTCCAGCACATCAACACTGCACTGAGAGAGAGAGGGGTTAATACAGACACACTGACTGGACACTCCAGTACATTAACACTGCACTGAGAGAGAGAGGGGTTAATACACACACACTGACTGGACACTCCAGTACATGAACACTGCACTGAGAGAGAGGGATTAATACAGACACACTGACTGGACACTCCAGTACATTAACACTGCACTGAGAGAGAGAGAGGGGTTAATACAGACACACTGACTGACACTCCAGCACATCAACACTGCACTGAGAGAGAGAGGGGTTAATACAGACACACTGACTGGACACTCCAGTACATTAACACTGCACTGAGAGAGAGAGGGGTTAATACAGACACACTGACTGGACACTCCAGTACATTAACACTGCACTGAGAGAGAGAGAGAGGGGTTAATACACACACACTGACTGGACACTCCAGTACATTAACACTGCACTGAGAGAGAGAGAGGGGTTAATACAGACACACTGACTGACACTCCAGTACATTAACACTGCACTGAGAGAGAGAGAGGGGTTAATACACACACTGACTGGACACTCCAGTACATCAACACTGCACTGAGAGAGAGAGGGGTTAATACAGACACACTGACTGGACACTCCAGTACATGAACACTGCACTGAGAGAGAGAGGGGTTAATACAGACACACTGACTGGACACTCCAGTACATGAACACTGCACTGAGAGAGAGAGAGGGGTTAATACAGACACACTGACTGACACTCCAGTACATTAACACTGCACTGAGAGAGAGAGAGGGGTTAATACACACACTGACTGGACACTCCAGTACATCAACACTGCACTGAGAGAGAGAGGGGTTAATACAGACACACTGACTGGACACTCCAGTACATGAACACTGCACTGAGAGAGAGGGGGGTTAATACAGACACACTGACTGGACACTCCAGTACATTAACACTGCACTGAGAGAGAGAGGGGTTAATACACACACACTGACTGGACACTCCAGTACATGAACACTGCACTGAGAGAAAGAGGGGTTAATACAGACACACTGACTGGACACTCCAGTACATTAACACTGCACTGAGAGAGAGAGGGGTTAATACACACACACTGACTGGACACTCCAGTACATTAACACTGCACTGAGAGAGAGAGAGGTTAATACACACACACTGACTGGACACTCCAGTACATGAACACTGCACTGAGAGAGAGAGGGGTTAATACAGACACACTGACTGGACACTCCAGTACATTAACACTGCACTGAGAGAGAGAGGGGTTAATACAGACACACTGACTGGACACTCCAGTACATTAACACTGCACTGAGAGAGAGGGGGGTTAATACACACACACTGATTGGACACTCCAGTACATTAACACTGCACTGAGAGAGAGAGAGAGAGGGGTTAATACACACACTGACTGGACACTCCAGTACATTAACACTGCACTGAGAGAGAGAGGGGTTAATACAGACACACTGACTGGACACTCCAGTACATTAACACTGCACTGAGAGAGAGAGGGGTTAATACACACACACTGACTGGACACTCCAGTACATTAACACTGCACTGAGAGAGAGAGGGGTTAATACAGACACACTGACTGGACACTCCAGTACATTAACACTGCACTGAGAGAGAGAGGGGTTAATACACACACACTGACTGGACACTCCAGTACATTTACACTGCACTGAGAGAGAGAGGGGTTAATACAGACACACTGACTGGACACTCCAGTACATTAACACTGCACTGAGAGAGAGAGAGGGGGGTTAATACAGACACACTGACTGGACACTCCAGTACATTAACACTGCACTGAGAGAGAGAGGGGTTCATACAGACACACTGACTGGACACTCCAGTACATTAACACTGCACTGAGAGATAGAGGGGTTAATACACACACTGACTGGACACTCCAGTACATGAACACTGCACTGAGAGAGAGAGGGGTTAATACAGACACACTGACTGGACACTCCAGGACATTAACACTGCACTGAGAGAGAGGGGGAGGATGAATACAGACACTCACAGGATGGTGTGTAGGTGAAGACCTCTCTTTCTTGCTCTCCAGTCTGAGTCTCTTCTGTCCTCTTCCTCTCTTCTGCTCCTCTGTGCACCACTGCCCACTTTTAACCCCATCTTCATCATCTTCATCTTCACAGCGCCTGCAGAGGAGACAGGAGGAGTGAGCTGGAGGAGTGAGCTGGAGGAGACAGGAGGGGTGAGCTGGAGGGGTGAGCTGGAGGGGTGAGCTGGAGGAGACAGGAGGGGTGAGCTGGAGGGGTGAGCTGGAGGAGACAGGAGTGAGCTGGAGGAGACAGGAGGGGTGAGCTGGAGGAGTGAGCTGGAGGAGTGAGCTGGAGGGGTGAGCTGGAGGGGTAAGCTGGAGGAGTGAGCTGGAGGAGTGTGCTGGAGGGGTGAGCTGGAGGGGTGAGCTGGAGGAGTGAGCTGGAGGAGACAGGAGGGGTGAGCTGGAGGAGACAGGAGGGGTGAGCTGGAGGAGTGAGCTGGAGGAGTGAGCTGGAGGAGTGAGCTGGAGGAGTGAGCTGGAGGAGACAGGAGGGGTGAGCTGGAGGGGTGAGCTGGAGGAGTGAGCTGGAGGAGTGAGCTGGAGGGGTGAGCTGGAGGGGTGAGCTGGAGGAGACAGGAGGGGTGAGCTGGAGGAGACAGGAGGGGTGAGCTGGAGGGGTGAGCTGGAGGGGTGAGCTGGAGGGGTGAGCTGGAGGAGTGAGCTGGAGGGGTGAGCTGGAGGGGTGAGCTGGAGGAGTGAGCTGGAGGGGTGAGCTGGAGGAGTGAGCTGGAGGGGTGAGCTGGAGGAGTGAGCTGGAGGAGTGAGCTGGAGGAGTGAGCTGGAGGAGACAGGAGGAGTGAGCTGGAGGGGTGAGCTGGAGGAGTGAGCTGGAGGAGTGAGCTGGAGGAGACAGGAGGGGTGAGCTGGAGGAGTGAGCTGGAGGAGTGAGCTGGAGGAGTGAGCTGGAGGAGACAGGAGGGGTGAGCTGGAGGGGTGAGCTGGAGGAGACAGGAGGGGTGAGCTGGAGGGGTGAGCTGGAGGAGACAGGAGGAGTGAGCTGGAGGGGTGAGCTGGAGGGGTGAGCTGGAGGGGTGAGCTGGAGGAGACAGGAGGAGTGAGCTGGAGGAGTGAGCTGGAGGAGTGAGCTGGAGGAGACAGGAGGGGTGAGCTGGAGGAGTGAGCTGGAGGGGTGAGCTGGAGGGGTGAGCTGGAGGAGACAGGAGGAGTGAGCTGGAGGGGTGAGCTGGAGGAGACAGGAGGAGTGAGCTGGAGGAGTGAGCTGGAGGAGTGAGCTGGAGGAGACAGGAGGGGTGAGCTGGAGGAGTGAGCTGGAGGGGTGAGCTGGAGGGGTGAGCTGGAGGAGTGAGCTGGAGGGGTGAGCTGGAGGAGACAGGAGGGGTGAGCTGGAGGAGTGAGCTGGAGGGGTGAGCTGGAGGGGTGAGCTGGAGGAGTGAGCTGGAGGAGTGAGCTGGAGGAGTGAGCTGGAGGAGACAGGAGGGGTGAGCTGGAGGAGTGAGCTGGAGGAGACAGGAGGAGTGAGCTGGAGGAGACAGGAGGAGTGAGCTGGAGGGGTGAGCTGGAGGAGTGAGCTGGAGGAGTGAGCTGGAGGAGTGAGCTGGAGGAGACAGGAGGAGTGAGCTGGAGGAGACAGAGAAGTGTACCTGGGTGACAGTGATTTTGAGGGGTGCAGGCAGCGCTGGGCTCCTGGGCGAGGGGGTGTATAGTGTGGGGGAAAGGACGCCCCAGATGTTCCTTCCATAGAACAGACAGTGGGGCTAAAGGAGATTGTCTGGACCCCCAGTGTCTCCTCCACAGCTCCGCTCTGCAACGACACAACACTTCACACTGAGAAACAGACTGGACTGGAGGGGTACAGTGTGACCCAGACTGGACTGGAGGGGTACAGTGTGCCCCAGACTGGACCAGTGATCTCTGGACTGGAGGGGTACAGTGTGACCCAGAGCAGTCTGGAGGGGTACAGTGTGACCCAGACTGGACCAGTGATCTCTGGACTGGAGGGGTACAGTGTGATCCAGACTGGACTGGAGGGGTACAGTGTGACCCAGACTGGACCAGTGATCTCTGGACTGGAGGGGTACACTGTGACCCAGACTGTACTGGAGGGGTACAGTGTGCCCCAGACTGGACCAGTGATCTCTGGACTGGAGGGGTACAGTGTGACCCAGAGCAGTCTGGAGGGGTACAGTGTGACCCAGACTGGACCAGTGATCTCTGGACTGGAGGGGTACAGTGTGATCCAGACTGGACTGGAGGGGTACAGTGTGACCCAGACTGGACCAGTGATCTCTGGACTGGAGGGGTACAGTGTGACCCAGACCGGACTGGAGGGGTACAGTGTGACCCAGACTGGACCAGTGATCTCTGGACTGGAGGGGTACAGTGTGACCCAGACTGAACCAGTGATCTCTGGACTGGAGGGGTACAGTGTGACCGACCGGACTGGAGGGGTACAGTGTGACCCAGACTGGACCAGTGATCTCTGGACTGGAGGGGTACAGTGTGTCCCAGACTGGACTGGAGGGGTACAGTGTGACCCAGACCGGACTGGAGGGGTACAGTGTGACCCAGACTGGACCAGTGATCTCTGGACTGGAGGGGTACAGTGTGACCCAGACCGGACCAGTGATCTCTGGACTGGAGGGGTACAGTGTGACCCAGACTGGACCAGTGATCTCTGGACTGGAGGGGTACAGTGTGACCCAGACCGGACTGGAGGGGTACAGTGTGCCCCAGACTGGACCAATGATCTCTGGACTGGAGGGGTACAGTGTGACCCAGACTGGACCAGTGATCTCTGGACTGGAGGGGTACAGTGTGCCCCAGACTGGACTGGAGGGGTACAGTGTGCCCCAGACTGGACCAGTGATCTCTGGACTGGAGGGGTACAGTGTGACCCAGAGCAGTCTGGAGGGGTACAGTGTGACCCAGACTGGACCAGTGATCTCTGGACTGGAGGGGTACAGTGTGACCCAGACTGGACTGGAGGGGTACAGTGTGACCCAGACTGGACCAGTGATCTCTGGACTGGAGGGGTACAGTGTGACCCAGACCGGACTGGAGGGGTACAGTGTGACCCAGACTGAACCAGTGATCTCTGGACTGGAGGGGTACAGTGTGACCGACCAGACTGGAGGGGTACAGTGTGACCCAGACTGGACCAGTGATCTCTGGACTGGAGGGGTACAGTGTGTCCCAGACTGGACTGGAGGGGTACAGTGTGACCCAGACCGGACTGGAGGGGTACAGTGTGACCCAGACTGGACCAGTGATCTCTGGACTGGAGGGGTACAGTGTGACCCAGACCGGACTGGAGGGGTACAGTGTGCCCCAGACTGGACCAATGATCTCTGGACTGGAGGGGTACAGTGTGCCCCAGACTGGACCAGTGATCTCTGGACTGGAGGGGTACAGTGTGACCCAGACTGGACTGGAGGGGTACAGTGTGCCCCAGACTGGACCAGTGATCTCTGGACTGGAGGGGTACAGTGTGCCCCAGACTGGACTAGAGGGTACAGTGTGACCCAGACTGGACCAGTGATCTCTGGACTGGACGGGTACAGTGTGACACAGACGGGACTGGAGGGGTACAGTGTGACCCAGACTGGACCAGTGATCTCTGGACTGGAAGGGTACAGTGTGCCCCAGACTGGACTGGAGGGGTACAGTGTGACCCCGACTGGACTAGAGGGGTACACTGTGACCCAGACCAGACTGGAGGGGTACACTGTGACCCAGACTGGACCAGTGATCTCTGGACTGGAGGGGTACAGTGTGCCCCAGACCGGACTGGAGGGGTACAGTGTGACCCAGACTGGACCAGTGATCTCTGGACTGGAGGGGTACAGTGTGACCCAGACTGGACTGGAGGGGTACAGTGTGACCCAGACCGGACCAGTGATCTCTGGACTGGAGGGGTACAGTGTGACCCAGACCGGACCAGTGATCTCTGGACTGGAGGGGTACAGTGTGACCCAGACTGGACCAGTGATCTCTGGACTGGAGGGGTACAGTGTGACCCGGACCGGACTGGAGGGGTACAGTGTGACCCAGACTGGACCAGTGATCTCTGGACTGGAGGGCTACAGTGTGACCCAGACCGGACCAGTGATCTCTGGACTGGAGGGGTACAGTGTGACCCAGACTGGACCAGTGATCTCTGGACTGGAGGGGTACAGTGTGACCCAGACCGGACCAGTGATCTCTGGACTGGAGGGGTACAGTGTGACCCCGACTGGACTGGAGGGGTACACTGTGACCCAGACCAGACTGGAGGGGTACAGTGTGACCCAGACTGGACCAGTGATCTCTGGACTGGAGGGGTACAGTGTGACCCAGACCGGACTGGAGGGGTACAGTGTGCCCCAGACTGGACCAGTGATCTCTGGACTGGAGGGGTACAGTGTGACCCAGACTGGACCAGTGATCTCTGGACTGGAGGGGTACAGTGTGCCCCAGACTGGACTAGAGGGGTACAGTGTGACCCAGACTGGACCAGTGATCTCTGGACTGGAGGGGTACAGTGTGACCCCGACTGGACTGGAGGGGTACACTGTGACCCAGACCAGACTGGAGGGGTACACTGTGACCCAGACTGGACTGGAGGGGTACAGTGTGACCCAGACTGGACCAGTGATCTCTGGACTGGAGGGGTACAGTGTGACCCAGACCGGACCAGTGATCTCTGGACTGGAGGGGTACAGTGTGACCCAGACTGGACTAGTGATCTCTGGACTGGAGGGGTACAGTGTGACCCAGACCGGACCAGTGATCTCTGGACTGGAGGGGTACAGTGTGACCCAGACTGGACCAGTGATCTCTGGACTGGAGGGGTACAGTGTGCCCCAGACCGGACTGGAGGGGTACAGTGTGACCCAGACTGGACCAGTGATCTCTGGACTGGAGGGGTACAGTGTGACCCGGACCGGACTGGAGGGGTACAGTGTGACCCAGACTGGACCAGTGATCTCTGGACTGGAGGGGTACAGTGTGACCCAGACTGGACTGGAGGGGTACAGTGTGACCCAGACTGGACCACTGATCTCTGGACTGGAGGGGTACAGTGTGACCCAGACCGGACCAGTGATCTCTGGACTGGAGGGGTACAGTGTGACCCAGACTGGACCAGTGATCTCTGGACTGGAGGGGTACAGTGTGACCCAGACCGGACCAGTGATCTCTGGACTGGAGGGGTACAGTGTGACCCCGACTGGACTGGAGGGGTACACTGTGACCCAGACCAGACTGGAGGGGTACAGTGTGACCCAGACTGGACCAGTGATCTCTGGACTGGAGAGGTACAGTGTGCCCCAGACTGGACCAGTGATCTCTGGACTGGAGGGGTACAGTGTGACCCAGACCGGACTGGAGGGGTACAGTGTGCCCCAGACTGGACCAGTGATCTCTGGACTGGAGGGGTACAGTGTGCCCCAGACTGGACTAGAGGGGTACAGTGTGACCCAGACTGGACCAGTGATCTCTGGACTGGACGGGTACAGTGTGACACAGACTGGACTGGAGGGGTACAGTGTGCCCCAGACTGGACCAGTGATCTCTGGACTGGAGGGGTACAGTGTGCCCCAGACTGGACTGGAGGGGTACAGTGTGACCCCGACTGGACTAGAGGGGTACACTGTGACCCAGACCAGACTGGAGGGGTACACTGTGACCCAGACTGGACCAGTGATCTCTGGACTGGAGGGGTACAGTGTGCCCCAGACCGGACTGGAGGGGTACAGTGTGACCCAGACTGGACTGGAGGGGTACAGTGTGACACAGACCGGACTGGAGGGGTACAGTGTGACCCGGACCGGACTGGAGGGGTACAGTGTGACACAGACCGGACTGGAGGGGTACAGTGTGACCCGGACCGGACTGGAGGGGTACACTGTGACCCCTAACACATGTGCCCAGCTCACTGACTGGCTCGTCTATAACCTCACACTCACAGGCCCATCAGCAGCAGCGCTTCAGAGGCTCGGTCCGCTCAGAAACAGGCGCGCTGTGACGAGACGGGAGCTGTGTGCACTTCTAATCAATCGATCGATCGATCGATCCCAAACCAATAAACCGACATACCTCGCTCTCGCGCGGGCTCCGGGTGACGTCGGAGAGCCGCTTCCAGCCCGAACTCCGCTTCCCGACGCGACCCGGCAGGACGGGTCCGTGAGACACCGGGTCGGGTCCGGTCCGGTCGGGGTCCGAACCCTAGATGCGCGAGCGCCTCTCCGCGGCTTTTCGGGCTGCGCCCATCCTCTGCAGGGACACAACACTCGCTTCCTCTCCCAGACTGTTTCAAAGCGTGATTCCCCCCGCGAGTAAAAACACGAACCTGCGCGCCGCGACGCTGTTCCCCTGTTTGTCCACCAACCCGTAAACAGACCAGCGCAGCCGCCGCCGCCACTACGCCGCCTCTCACGCACAACCTAACCCAGCCTCCGGCCCCGCTGCTGGCCAATCACCTCTCGCTCTCGTCCGCCAGCGCCCGCCCCTCTGCTCTGGCGGGGAGCCCAGCCAATGAGAAGCAGTAGGGCAGCAACGGCTTAGCCAATGGGAGCCGTTCCCTTCAGAAGGCAGGCCAATGGGAGCTGAGCAAATGGAGCCGGGCTTTCATCCTCGCAGAAACTTGGAAAGTCTACCAATCAGCGCACTAGAACGTGAAGCACTGCCCAATCAGAAGTACGCAAACTCTGTAGGTTTCTGTTGAGGCGGGACTTGGACGTTGAAGGGGTCATTAGCCGAAGCCGTGCGGCGCAGCAGTGACGCAGTTTGTGCGACACTGATCTCTTACGGACAGCGGTGTTTGTGTCCGCAGGCTGGAGCTTCACCGTTCGCTCTTCAAGTAGCCACCCTTGCACGATCGGGGCTGGTTTCGCAGAGACTGAGATTTGTAAATTCAAAAGGAGAAATTGTTCAATTATCATACAGATAGAGACACACTGTCCTGAACTCTGCCGGACTGGTCAGTGTCCGTAAAGACACACTGTACTGGACTGGTCACTCTCCGTACAGACACACTGTACTGGACTGGTCAGTGTCCGTACAGAGACACTGTGGTGGACTGGTCACTCTCCATACAACACACTGTACAGGACTGGTTACTGCGTACAGACACACTGTGGTGGACTGGTCAGCGTCCATACAGACACACTGTACTGGACTGGTCACTCTCCGTACAGACACACTGTGGTGGACTGGTCACTTCGTACAGACACACTGTGGTGGACTGGTCAGTGTCTGTACAGAGACACTGTGGTGGACTGGTCAGTGTGTGTACAGACACACTAGACAGAGCTCTGCTGGACTGGTCAGTGTCCGTTCAGACACACTGTACTGGACTGGTCACTGCATACAGACACACTGTGGTGGACTGGTCAGTGTCCATACAGAGACACTGGACTGGAGTGGTCACTCTCCGTACAGACACACTGAGCTTGAAATACAAATCACATATACACTATAAATAAATCAAATACAAAGTAAAAAATACACAAAAATGAACATAACTGCATGTTTAAATCTAAAGTCATCCTCTTTCCTTTATTACAAACTGAGCAGAACTGTACAGATACAGAACATCACCATGGAGAACAGCTGTATGTCAGCTGTCGATGTGCGCATGAGTGTGTCAGTGCATGGGATTGTGTGTGTGTAATAGTGTGTGTGGAGGAGTATTTGTGAGTGCATCAGTATATCTGTGTGTAAGAGTGTATGTGTGCGTAGGAGTATATGTGTGTAAGAATATTTGTGTATCATTGTATGTGTGTAAGAATATTCCTGGTGCTGTGAGTGTGTAGTTGCAGATGTCAGGTATAGAGCTCGAAGTCCAGTCTCCTGGAGTTGTAGAACTGTGCACTGGGATGTCCAATTCGCCGGCAATAAACTCCTTCTTTAAAATAGCCCTGATCAACCCAGTCCTGAGAGAGAGAGATCAGGGTTACATTACACACAGGACATTAACACTGCACTGAGAGAGAGAGGGGTTAATACACACACTGACTGGACACTCCAGTACATTAACACTGTACTGAGAGAGAGAGGGGTTAATACAGACACACTGACTGGACACTCCAGTACATTAACACTGCACTGAGAGAGAGAGGGGTTAATACAGACACTGACTGGACACTCCAGTACATTAACACTGCACTGATATATTAACCTGCATCTGCTGGCTGCTGAAAGGCCCGTACAGCTCTGAGTTCTCCTTGTTCTCCCACTTGTACTCCCACATGACCTCCTGGCTCACTGAGAGAGAAACACAGAGAGGAAACTCTGAACATTCAGAACACGTGGGGTCAGGTGCACTTGCAGTACTTCGTGACCAGTGAAATAGGTTCAAACACACACACACACACACACACACACACTCACAGACGCACACTCTCACACACTCACTCAAACACACACTCACACAGGTATGCACACACTCCCTCACACTCACACTCACAGATGCACACTCGCACAGACTCACTCAGACACACACACTTACTCAAACACATACACTAAGTCACAGAGACGCACACTCAGACACACTTTTACACACTCACTTAGATACATTCACAGAGACACATTCACACACTCATACACACTCTCCCACAGTCGCTCGCACACTCTCGCACGCACACACTTGCGCGCGCGCACACACACACACTCTCTCTCTCCCACCTGTCTCTCTCTCCTCCTCCTCCTTCCTCTTCTCCCCTTCAGTCCCGTCAATCTTGTCGGCGAACATGTCCAGCTGCTCGTCCTCCTCGTCTTCCTCGCCCCGCCCGCTGCCCGCCGGGGCTTTGACCTTCGACCTGTAGGCCAGGCTCTCGTAGGTCTGCTGGTAGATCTCGAACTCGCCGCCGCCCACCAGCCTGTCGGCCAGCGCGGTCAGCCGGTCCAGCGCCGGGGCGTCGCGGCCGCCCGCCCCCAGCCCGCCCAGCCTGCGCAGCGCCCTGGCCACCGTCTCCCCCGGCAGCAGCAGCTCCACCACGCCCTGCGTCAGCTGCTGGCGGCTGAGAGAGGCCAGGGGGTCGGGCGGGGCTTCGGCGCTGCTGTCCGGGGCGCCCCCGCCCTCGCCCTCGCCCCCGCCCTCGCCGGCCCGCTGCTCCCTCTCCAGCTCCTCCTGCGCCTCGTCCTCGTCGCCCGCTCTGCGCCGGCGCTTGGCCGACAGCCCCCGGCGGCGCTGTGGGGGACGCTCTCGGATCTTCACCTGGCAGGAGGGACAGGGGGAGGGACAGGGGAACAGGGACAGGGACAGGGACAGGGGGAGGGTCACTGACACCATTCCAGATTCTCTCTCGTGTACGTACGGTGTACTAGACGAGTTTCACCCTCATCGGAATACAAGCCCACTCCTTCACCTGCAGAAGACCCCCCCCTCACACCCACACGAGACCCCGCCCCTCACACCCACACGAGACCCCCCCCCTCACACCCACACGAGACCCCCCACACGAGACCCCCCCCTCACACCCACACCTACAGAGCCCGCCCCTCCGCCCCCTCTCACCTGCAGAAGACACACACTCACACTCACTCCTGAAGACGCAGCCCCCAGTACCACCCAGGTCCAGTGTGACCTGGTCTACAGTCTGACCAGTTCTGCTATAATCCAGTTTTATGATCTGGCCCAGTTCTGATGTGACCCATTGCTATGGTCTGGCCTGGTAATGGTGTGACCCGGGTTTATGGTCTGGCCTGGCTCTGGTGTGACCCAGTGCTATAGTCTGGCCCGGTTCCAGTGTGATCCAGTGCTACGGCCTGGCCCGGCTGTGGTGTGACCCAGTGCTATGGCCTGGCCCGGCTGTGGTGTGACCCGCTCCAGTCTCACCCAGTCGATGTTGTCCAGCCAGTTGTCTCGAATCTGCTGCTCCTTGTTGAGGAAGTAGTTTCCCTCCGAATCAAAGTGCCCCTCCTGCATTTCCTCTTCCAGGTTAAAGGGCGTGATGCGCACCCCCTCGTCAAAGTCCAGGGTCGCCGATTCCTGGCCTGCACAGGGGAGACAGCGGGGGAGTGAGAGAGCAGACAGAGTGAGCTGCACTCACACGGCGACGACAGAGTGAGACAGTACCCTCCACATCGTCACTGGCCAGCATGTCATACTTCTGTCCCTCTTCCTCTTCCTCCTCATCACTGTCCAGGGAATGTTTACCCTTGAACCTGGAGCCAGGGCCACTGACATTGTCACACACCTGCAGGGAGAGAGAGAGACACACTGTCACACACCCGCAGAGAGAGAGAGAGAGAGACACACACTGTCACACACCCGCAGAGAGAGAGAGACACACACTGTCACACACCCGCAGAGACACACAGTCACACACCGGCAGAGAGATACACACAGTCACACACCCGCAGAGAGAGAGAGACACACAGTCACACACCCGCAGAGAGAGAGAGACACACAGTCACACACCTGCAGAGAGAGAGAGACACACAGTCACACACCTGCAGAGAGAGAGAGACACACACAGTCACACACCCGTACTGTGTTCACATACAGTCTCATACCCTTCAGACAGGGTCTCTACTCAGGACTGTATTAACCATATGGTATTTCTGCTGAGAAAGAGTACTGAACCTTCTTATTTGGAGGGTCATTCTCCAGACTGTACTCTCCATTCTCGTCCTCAAACATCACCCTGCGCTTCGACATCCTGAGGGAGACAGAGGAATAAGGCAGAGAGGGGTTAATACAGAAACACTGACTGGACACTCCAGTACATTAACACTGCACTGAGAGAGAGAGGGGTTAATACACACACACTGACTGGACACTCCAGTACATTAACACTGCACTGAGAGAGAGAGGGGTTAATACACACACACTGACTGGACACTCCAGTACATTAACACTGCACTGAGAGAGAGAGAGGGGTTAATACACACACACTGACTGGACACTCCAGTACATTAACACTGCACTGAGAGAGAGAGGGGTTAATACACACACACTGACTGGACACTCCAGTACATTAACACTGCACTGAGAGAGAGAGGGGTTAATACAGACACACTGACTGGACACTCCAGTACATTAACACTACACTGAGAGAGAGGGGTTAATACAGACACACTGACTGGACACTCCAGTACATTAACACTGCACTGAGAGAGAGAGGGGTTAATACAGACACACTGACTGGACACTCCAGTACATTAACACTGCACTGAGAGAGAGAGGGGTTAATACACACACACTGACTGGACACTCCAGTACATTAACACTGCACTGAGAGAGAGAGAGAGGGGTCAATACACACACACTGACTGATTTAACGATTCAATAACATGATTAACCACAGAATAACAATCTGAATGTAATCCCAACAGACAAGTGTACTTTGAAGTGACAGCAGGTCTCTTTAATTTCTGAATCTCTCCAGTATTTACTGGAGATCATCACACAGCTCCAACAGTATTACCATCCACAGTTACTTTCACAGCACCAAACAGAAAAAAACATGAGGACAGACCCAATGAGAATTCGGTACGATTGTGATTATCGTTAGTACTGATATGTAATATTATTTACCTTTATTTTACAGCTGTGCTCACGACGTGAATTATTACAGCGCCACAATGCGCAAACAAGAGGAAGTGACGTAGATAAACAGCGCCGCCGAAGGAGGAAGTAACCTCCTTCCTTTGAGAAGAACGGGAACAGTCGCAGATTATTGACGTCATGTCGATCCGGCCGTGCCAGACCTTTGTAAAAGATTTTGATATTATTTTACATTTTGTTCGATCTGATTTGGATAAAGGATATGATTTTATTATTCATCTGTTAATTATTTTGGCAAAATACTTAATCCACAAATGTAAATGGTCTAATACTGCTCCCTCTATTCATGCTTTTAAAGTTGAAATCCTCTTATTTAAATTGTTAGAAATTGAAAGAATCAAAAGGCGAGACACACAATGGAAATATCTAATAAGTATAATTTTTAGTTTTTACAACTGTGAATTGTCTATTTCTGTATATATTTCATTATTCTGTCTCCTTTTTTGTATTTCTGGTGTTTAAATAAAAAAAATATTTTAAAATATTTTACAAACATATGTCAAACTCACAAAATTTAGCTCTTATCATAACAGTGACGTTTTCGCCTCAGACTCGAGGTACGACGCGGCCGCTCAAGAGAGATTACCAGTAACCCCAGTAAAAAAGACTCATTGGTGCTTATCGATCTGGGAAAAGATACAGATCTTACAGCATCGTGTCTGAGCCCCGATCCACAGTCTTTAATTTTTTTTTTATTTAAACAACAAAAGGAAATACAGTATAAACAAGAGTTCGTATAACATATCGATAACATCGTTTAAGCAAAGTAAATAGAGATAAGGTCCGCACCGCTTTCATGTTTTCACATTTCGAAACAGTCTACAAATACGCCCTCACATCTATGTGAAACTGTTCAGACACAGGACTCTTCCTGGGTAGATATAATAATCATCAATTACAAAATATATTTTCGTTTAGTTCCAATGGGATTGAAGTTTAACATTACGTCTGTTTCTTTAAATATGATTAATATTCGCCTCTTTTTTATATAAGTTTGCAAATCAGTCCAGAAGGTTTTTACAATAGATAGATGAGACGAGATGAGTTAGATGAGTTATTGATCCCGAAGGGAAACAGGCGTTGCAGCAGCCCAGCCCAAGACGAGCAAGAACAGACATCGGACTAGATGGAAAATTAAAATAAGTACAACAGTACAAAATCAAATAAATAGAGTTAGCAAAATATGCTCATAGTCACTGTCAAACAATAAAAGATGTGCGAAATGTGCATGGGTATATGCCGGGAGGAAGGACGTGCAGAAACGTTCCCTTGAACGCCGCAGCTGGAGCAGCCTGTCACTAAAAGTGCTCCGCTGCCTCCTCACAGTCATAGCCACGAGCAAACAGGACAGAACCAAAATACTAGAAATTTATTTATTTATAGTCAATTTATTAATCATTCTTGGTAAATTTCACATCCATAAATCCAAATGGTCTAATAGTACTCCCCTTTTTAGTTCTTTTGAGGTGGAGCTGAAACACTATTTAAATTCTATTAAAAATGTGAGAAATAATAAAGCACGGAAAACATATGATATATGTAAAAAATACAATTTAATCATATAACTTACTTATTACCTCTGGCGGTTAACTGTTTATTTTTCTGTTTGTGTTTGTTCTCTTGTACCTAATTTGATCCTCTGATTGTATTTGTATTTGTAAATTCTTTACACATTTAATAAAAAATTCTTTTAAAAAAAAAGACAGAACCAAAATACATTTCTGGCTCCTGCCTTCCCAATCCCACACTGTGTTGTGTTCAGTCCTGCTGAGGAGAGGAGAGAGAAAACACAGGGTCTTCTCCAGGTGTGTCCTGAAGTGTGTGTCCCGCACTCCCAGGGAAGACTCCACAGCCTGACTGTACCCCTGACTGTACCCCAGTCTGTACCCCTGACTGTACCCCACACCGTACCCCAGTCTGTACCCCTGACTGTACCCTAGACTGTACCCCACACCGTACCCCAGTCTGTACCCCTGACTGTACCTCAAACTGTATTCCAGACTGTACCCCACACTGTACCCCAGTCTGTAACCCTGACTGTACCTCAGACTGTACCCCAGTCTGTACCCCTGACTGTACCCCTGACTGTACCCCAGTCTGTACCCCTGACTGTACCTCAGACTGTACCCCAGTCTGTACCCCTGACTGTACCCCTGACTGTACCCCAGTCTGTACCCCTGACTGTACCCCAGACTGTACCTCAGACTGTACCCCAGTCTGTACCCCTGACTGTACCTCAGACTGTACCCCACACTGTACCCCAGTCTGTACCCCTGACTGTACCCCAGTCTGTACCCCTGACTGTACCCCAGACTGTACCTCAGACTGTACCCCAGTCTGTACCCCTGACTGTACCTCAGACTGTACCCCACACTGTACCCCAGTCTGTACCCCTGACTGTACCCCAGACTGTACCTCAGACTGTACCCCACACTGTACCCCAGTCTGTACCCCTGACTGTACCTCAGACTGTACCCCTGACTGTACCTCAGACTGTATTCCAGACTGTACCCCACACTGTACCCCAGTCTGTACCCCTGACTGTACCCCAGACTGTACCTCAGACTGTACCCCAGTCTGTACCCCTGACTGTACCTCAGACTGTACCCCACACTGTACCCCAGTCTGTACCCCTGACTGTACCTCAGACTGTACATCACACTGTACCCCAGTCTGTACCCCAGTCTGTACCCCAGTCTGTACCCCTGACTGTACCCCACACTGTACCCCTGACTGTACCTCAGACTGTACCCCTGACTGTACCCCTGACTGTACCCCAGTCTGTACCCCTGACTGTACTTCAGACTGTACCCCAGTCTGTACCCCTGAGTGTACCCCAGTATGTACCCCACACTGTACCCCAGTCTGTACCCCAGACTGTACCCCACACTGTACCCCAGTCTGTACCCCTGACTGTACCTCAGACTGTATTCCAGACTGTACCCCACACTGTACCCCAGTCTGTACCCCTGACTGTACCTCAGACTGTATTCCAGACTGTACCCCACACTGTACCTCAGGCTGTACCCCTGACTGTACCTCAGACTGTATTCCAGACTGTAACCCACACTGTACCCTGACTGTACCCCAGTCTGTACCCCCCAGACTGAATCCTGAGGCCGCCAGAGGAATCCTACTCCATTGGGCCCCTGAGCCAGGCCCCTGAACCCCAGCTGCTCTCCCTGTGTATGTGTGTCTCCGGGAGAACAGGCTGGGGTCTGTGACAAGACAGACTCCTCATTTGAGAGACTGTAGATGGCCCCCTGACTGTACAGTGTCCCTCAATTATAATATTAACAACAATAATAATACAGTGTGTGATCTCCTGTCCCAGCCTGAGGAACAGACAGTGAGCCTGTCTCTCAATAATAATAATACAGTGTGCGATCTCCTGTCCCAGCCTGAGGAACAGACAGTGAGCCTGTCTCTCAATAATAATAATAGTGTGTGATCTCCTGTCCCAGCCTGAGGAACAGACAGTGAGCCTGTCTCTCAATAATAATAATACAGTGTGCGATCTCCTGTCCCAGCCTGAGGAACAGACAGTGAGCCAGTCTCTCAATAATAATAATACAGTGTGTGATCTCCTGTCCCAGCCTGAGGAACAGTGAGCCTGTCTCTCAATAATAATAATACAGTGTGTGATCTCCTGTCCCAGCCTGAGGAACAGACAGTGAGCCTGTCTCTCAATAATAATAATACAGTGTGTGATCTCCTGTCCCAGCCTGAGGAACAGACAGTGAGCCTGTCTCTCAATAATAATAATACAGTGTGTGATCTCCTGTCCCAGCCTGCGGAACAGACAGTGAGCCTGTCTCTCAATAATAATAATAATACGGTGTGATCTCCTGTCCCAGCCTGAGGAACAGTGAGCCTGTCTCTCAATAATAATAATAATACAGTGTGTGATCTCCTGTCCCAGCCTGAGGAACAGTGAGCCTGTCTCTCAATAATAATAATACAGTGTGTGATCTCCTGTCCCAGCCTGAGGAACAGTGAGCCTGTCTCTCAATAATAATAACACAGTGTGTGATCTCCTGTCCCAGCCTGAGGAACAGACAGTGAGCCTGTCTCTCAATAATAATAATACAGTGTGTGATCTCCTGTCCCAGCCTGAGGAACAGTGAGCCTGTCTCTCAATAATAATAACAAAGTGTGTGATCTCCTGTCCCAGCCTGAGGAACAGTGAGCCTGTCTCTCAATAATAATAATACAGTGTGCGATCTCCTGTCCCAGCCTGAGGAACAGCGAGCCTGTCTCTCAATAATAATAATACAGTGTGTGATCTCCTGTCCCAGCCTGAGGAACAGACAGTGAGCCCGTCTCTCAATAATAATAATACAGTGTGCGATCTCCTGTCCCAGCCTGAGGAACAGCGAGCCTGTCTCTCAATAATAATAATACAGTGTGTGATCTCCTGTCCCAGCCTGAGGAACAGACAGTGAGCCTGTCTCTCAATAATAATAATACAGTGTGTGATCTCCTGCCCCAGCCTGAGGAACAGACAGTGAGCCTGTCTCTCAATAATAATAATACAGCGTGTGACCTCCTGTCCCAGCCTGAGGAACAGACAGTGAGCCTGTCTCTCAATAATAATAATACAGTGTGTGATCTCCTGTCCCAGCCTGAGGAACAGACAGTGAGCCTGTCTCTCAATAATAATAATACAGTGTGTGATCTCCTGTCCCAGCCTGAGGAACACGCAGCCTGTCTCTCAGTAGTGTTGTGTCATGTAGCCGACAGTTTTTTAAATGTTGACTTACTTTTGCTGCTTTGGCAGCCCTGTGACTCAGCCGTCATGCCAATAAAGCTCTGTGAGTTTGAAAGTGGTTGAGAAACGGGGAAGTGCTGCTGGAGGAGGGAAGGCGCTCAGACTCGACCCGCGGGCGTGTTGCAGCTCCGCCGCCGGCGCCGCAGGTGAGCCGACAGGCGCCGCTCGCACGCGCGGAGCCGCACCTGGAAGTGACGCGCAGGTGTGACGCGCAGGTGTGCCGCCGCTGCCCCACCCCGCGCAGGTACCGCCGCCCGTGACGCGCACGTCAGCACACGGCCGCGGACACGCAGACGGGCACCGGGAGCTGCTTACCTGAGACTCCGGTAAGAAACCAGTTTACAAACACTTTCTATACCCTGTGTGTTCAGTGTGCAGTATTCAATACAGTTTCTATACACTGTGTTCAGTGTGCAGTGTTCAATACAGTTTCTATACACTGTGTGTTCAGTGTGCAGTATTCAATACAGTTTCTATACACTGTGTTCAGTGTGCAGTGTTCAATACAGTTTCTATACACTGTGTGTTCAGTGTGCAGTGTTCAATACAGTTTCTATACACTGTGTGTTCAGTGTGCAGTATTCAATACAGTTTCTATACACAGTGTTCAGTGTGCAGTGTTCAATACAGTTTCTATACACTGTGTGTTCAGTGTGCAGTATTCAATACAGTTTCTATACACAGTGTACAGTGTGCAGTATTTAATACACTTTCTATACACCGTGTGCTCAGTGTGCAGTATTCAATACACTTTCTATACACCGTGTGCTCAGTGTGCAGTATTCAATACACTTTCTATACCCTGTGTGCTCAGTGTGCGGTATTCAATACAGTTTCTATACACTGTGCTCAGTGTGCGGTATTCAATACAGTTTCTATACCCTGTGTGCTCAGTGTGCAGTATTCAATACAGTTTCTATACCCTGTGTGCTCAGTGTGCGGTATTCAATACAGTTTCTATACCCTGTGTACAGTGTGCAGTATTCAATACAGTTTCTATACCGTGTTTAGTGTGCAGTATTCAATACAGTTTCTATACCCTGTGTACAGTGTGCAGTATTCAATACAGTTTCTATACACTGTGTGTACAGTGCGCACACAGGTCAGACTGACAGTAGTCCTGGTGTAGGATTGTGAATTCACATAATGATCATACAGATGTTACTGTCAGTCTTGGGGCTCACAGATCTGTCTGCTGTTCCCTATTTCAGCTGCTGTACTACACCTTTCCTGCAGCCAGGGGGCACTGTCAGCATGAAGCTGCATGAGAAGATCTTGGTTCACTACCTGACTTGTGATTCCCCAGTGGACAAAGAGGGATACCTCTACAAGAAGGTACCAGTATTCCCAGTGATTAACAGTGTAACTGGTGTGCTGCAGTGTACTGTGATCAGTGGTGTAACTGGTGTGCTGCAGTGTATTGTGATCAGTGGTGTAGTTGGGGTACTGCAGTGTACTGTGATCAGTGGTGTAACTGGTGTGCTGCAGTGTACTGTGATCAGTGGTGTAACTGGTGTACTGCAGTGGACTGTGATCAGTG